>NW_027510154.1:1800000-1982500 GCF_048772815.1 Callospermophilus lateralis
TTCTTTATCTCAATAAAGTATAATTTATTGTTATAACAATTGACATTGAATATTTATTTAATGATATATAAAATATAATTACAAGAAAACTAATTGAATATATGCAACACATTTTTGAAATGGATACTCATCACCCATATTTTATTAAGGAAAAATGTATTAACGTGTTCAAGTAACTTCTTTAATATAGAAAAAATAATAGAAAGGGCTTGGTATTATGGCTCACACCTATAATCCCAGGGACTAGGAAGACTGAGGCAGAAAGATTGCAAGTTTAAACCCAGTCTCATCAACTTAGTGAGGTCCTAAGCAACTAAGCAAGACCCTCTCTCAAAATAAAACGTAAAAAGTGCTGGGAGTGTGGCTCAGTGGTTAAGTGCCTCTGGGTTCAATACCTAGTACCAAACAAACAAACAAACAAATAAATATCAATAAAATAGTAATAGAAGGGGGAAATCGATGTTTCTCTAACACATAATGTGAAGTCTCACTTTCTAAATATTTAGTAGTGTTTCAATTCATTTAGTTTACATATTCATAAACAATGGGTATAGTTGAAATGACATGCATGAATTTCCAGTATATAATTGTTCAAATTGTGGTATTGAAACCTGTTATGAGATCAACTAGTTAAACTTTAATGATATTACCCTCAATTTTTGCAATACTTTACTTCTAAAAGCAAACACTGTTCTCTAGTGGTAACTAATATTTTTGAAAATATGACTTTGGCCTTCGAATACACAGTAAGTGGATGTCTCTTCTGCCAATCATTTTTATCTTTGCTGTGTAAGCTAAAGGTGATATGCATTATTGTTGAAGACAAGGGTCATCATGAAAATTAATTCCAGTGTTCCTTGATGTGTGTGAGCAATCAGTTGTGAAGAAAAGCCTTGAGCATGAACAATGAATTCATAAATTCTCTTGCAATCTGTTTTTATATGAGAAAAAAAGAGATAGATTATAGAAATAGATTGTACATTATGTCATCAATAATGCAACATATTAAATTCAAGATAAGATAAAATTGATGTCATAATAACACATAACATATTTTAATTTAAAATTATATTAAAATTTGTAAAAAACATATTGAGGACTTATTAACTGTAATTTATATATAACAAAAAGCCAAATATAGTTGATAGCTAATATTAGATGGAAATCTAAGTACTTATAAGTTAAAAAAAAGTAGTAATAAAAAAATATTGATCTTTTTTTTTTAAATTTTCAATCCTAACATGCATAAAGTTAGAGTTACTCAATGAGACAAATTTGTTGTATTCAATGAAGTCTAAATAGAATTGTTGTTCAGAACTCTAAAATAATTGTATTATTATAATGATGGTCCTATTATTTCAGCAATACTCTAAAAATTTTTAGATAAGCCACTTATCAGTAATTACTGACAAAATTTATTGTGTATAGTAATTTCTTGAATGCTGGTGAGAGTCACAATATTCAAAATTGCTAGTATACCCAGAAAAAAACAAACCAATTTAAGTGGGAGAGAAAAATATTTATAAAAATGATCTTTAAAAATTAAAAATATAAATTTAAATGATCTTGCAAAAACTAAAATGATTACATTTAACTGAGCATTAAATAGTTTGGATCATCATAAAAGTACAACATGTAAAGGCGATTTACAAGCAAATGAAAGCTGTGCAATCTGCATGGTTAAAACCTTCCTCATGGAAAACAGTAGCCAAATTGGTATTTTTACATAAGGAAGATCAAATAAGAACTGAGAAGTGGAGAAAAACGTATGAAAGGAAATGCCATGAGCATAGTAGACCTTTGTAGCTAAAAGGTCAGGATTAAGTGCATGAACTTTTATACTCTCACAATATTTGACTACATCAAAACAGCATGCTGACTTTAAGGCATGAGAAAGTGTGTGTGTGTGTGTGTGTTTGTGTGTGTGTGTGTGTGTGTGTGTGTGTGTGTGAGAGAGAGAGAGAGAGAGACTGTGTGCAAAGTCTTAAACAAGGCAATATTCTTTAAAAGTCATCATAGCAATATTATATTTCATCATAATATATTGATTTCAAAAACCTGAAATATAGATGATTACCAGCTCTGCTGTTGTTACCTAGCACATTATTCTCTTTACTTTCAGGTAAGATTATATTATACTAGCTATTTTCATCTTTGAAAAACAAAACAAACAAAAAAGAACAAAGTTAAAGTCCCTAATATTAAAACAACTTGATATAAAGTGTAAAGAAAGCAGAAAATTTGCATAATTTTCTGTCCCTATTACATTGACCTTTGGAATGAAAGTTTTGAAAAAGAACTTTGGAATGAGAATTGAATGCTTAGATTACAGCATTCTCTTAAGAGTTATTATTAATATGACTGTACATCTTAGACTTTTATCTTCATTAAAACTTTCATGTTTCATAGGCAATTAAGGAGCTCTCTATGTTATTGTGTGGGATTTTTTTACTTTTAAGCAGTCCCTGGAGTTGTATCATCCTTGGATAAACTGAGAAAAATCTGTTTTTTTTTTTTTGCACTGTTTGTTTTGTGGTTCAGATATGAAAATATGTCTCAAAAAGTATTATTTAAACACTGACTTCAGAAATTATTCTAGGGAGTAAAACGTGATTTCACAGAGAAAATGATATCTTAGCATGGATTCTCAATTTTCTGACACCTCTCACTTGAAAGCACTTCAATTGGCATGGGGTCCTAATCTCATCAGCATACATTAGTGGTGCATATTAGGAATCTACTGTTTTGTTTTATCTTATTTTCCTTTAATCACCAGCATTTGCTCCAGATAAAATGTGCATTTATGTATCATTTAAAGTGTATATAAAGTTTAATCACTTTCCTCTATTCTTCCTTAGAATATTTTACTTCCTCTTTTGTCAGTCCACAAGGAAACTAATGGTTGCTCTAATTCAAGTGTGTTTGTCTTTGTTCCTGTGACTCTGGAAGAAGACACAGGTGCCACTGCATTTTTTGGAAAACTATTTAAGTAAATCTGGAGAATATCTCACAGATTTTCAATGCTTAATATCTGAAAAGGGAAAAGTAATTTGAAATTTCAGTTGCTGAATTAATAGATGATATCGTTTATGTTTTGAAAGTATTCCTATTAATTGTTTTAGGGAATAAATTGATGTGGTGATAAGAAGATTAAAAAACATTCCAGTACACAAAACTTGTTTTGTTAAATATGATTTGGTAAAATTTTTATATTTTGAATTAAGTAAAAAAAAACACTGTTTTGTACTCATTAAACCTAGAGAAATCATGAAAATACTATTATTATTATTTTCTTAATAGCTTATATATATAATATGTTAGGGTCTCTAAACAAGTCAAGATGGCACCTGGCATTTTGCCAGGGGGAGTGGTTTGTGAAGTAATGCCAGTGAGCCATTAAGTGTGGAGATTCCTCATTGGTTGACTGCTGTATCTAGTTTATGTTAATTAAGATAAGATGTGTGTAATGTATATATACCCCTCCTGTCCTACAATAAAGGACTCCAACTCCTGCTGTATCAATGTACACAAGTTGCTCGTCACCCCCCGGTTATTTTGCTGCAGCCGGACTGCGTCAATAATATATATATAGATATAGATATAGATATAGATATAGATAGATATCTTCCATATATATTATATTTAATATCAACTGATAATATAATCAGTAACATTGTGAGAAAATTTTAAAAAAATGTGTATGTGTATATGTGTTTATGAGTGTGTGTGTATGTGTATGTGCATGTGTGTGTACTAACCTATGAGTTTGCAAATTCTATTGCATTAATAATTGCCTGTATTTTCTCAGGAAAAAAAATAAAAATGATAAATGTTTCAACTCAGTCCTTTTTACTGTAAAACAATTCTATAACATTGCTGTTCTCTGATTTTGCTATTATATTAGTGAAACAGAATCAATGTATGGCACAAATTACAGGATTGTGTTTGGCTTAAAAAACTTTCTTAACCAAGTTATTTTAAAATTAATATTGTAACAAACAAAAGAGAGAAATGAATATGAAACATTTTCTCCTTGATAAAACAATAAATTATCCATTTTGGAATCACACTACTTAGCAAAAATTCAAATATATTATTCTTGTATTAGCATGTTTTAAAATTATAGGTGGTATACGATAATGGGAGAGGACTGGTTAAATTATTAATAGTTGCTCAGAGTAAGAAACCAATCACTCAAGGATTTCATTGGACTATATAATTCTTTTCTTCAACATTGCAGATACTATTCAAAACACAGACCTGCTTAAAAAAAAAAATAACTATAATCTCTGGTTATAAATTCGGTTTCTACAATACATCTTAAAATAGTTAATGAAAACCAATCTTACTATCATCCCTGGATATTATTATTTTTATCTCATTAATAATTATGATAAAAATATCATGCATTTTAAAAAGTTTATCAAATACACTTTCTGTATTTTGACAACTCTGACAGTAACCTGTTATTGTATGTACTGTCTATGTTCAAATAGTTTGATAATGAACACAACTATGTCTGAATATTAAAAATATTAAAATAGAAGTTATCAAATATTTTTTACTTTACATAAAATATGGTACTATTATGTAAGTGTTTATCTTTCATGGATTTTAACTTGGAAAAATAAAAATGTGGTACATGTGACAAGAAGGTATGATACTAATAGGCCAAGTTAAATATGTAAAATCTCTAACATTTAATTTAGTTTAAAGTTCACTCAAAATGAAAGATTCAATTGTGTTTACCAAAGTTCTGTGAAGTTGACTGATAAAAAGTATGAAGTTGAATGAAATATATATACTATCTATCTATATATATGAACATATCAAAATTCCCTCCAATAATATGTATAACTATAATGAACCAAAAAGGGGATCTGGAGATAGGAGGAGAGCAGGGAAGGGTATAACCATGAAAAATAAAATTAAGAAAATTATGTTATATGCATTTATGAATATATCAAAATAAAACCCAATATTATGTAGAACTGTGCTGCACTAAGCAATTAAAAATTAAAAACTACATTAAAAAGTTGCATTCCATATACAATTTAGTACATTATTCCTAGCACACACAAATATGTCAGTCATGATGCATTTACTCAAATAAATTTTTTGTCTATTTTTAAGGATCATGGGGATTAAATTGAATATGTATAATACTATTAGTATTATTGCCATTTTGATAATATTAATTCTGCTTATCCAAGAAAATGAGAGTAGTTTTCCATATCCTAAGGTCTTCTTCAGTGAATGTAATATATTTCCTAATTTTTTAGCAGATTCTTCATTGGAGTATAGGACATGATTGATTTACGAGTGTTGATATTATATCCTGCTGCCTTGCTAAATTTATTAATAAACTCTAAAAGTCTTCTGGTGGACTGTTTTGGGTCTTCTAAATAGAGGATCATGCTATCAGTAAATAGAGATAATTTATCTCCTCTTTTTCTTTATATCACTTTATTTTCTTTTTCTTCCATGATTGCACTGCTTAGAGTTTCGAGGACTAATTTGAATAGGAGTGGTGTGAATAGGCAACCTTGTCTTGTGCCTGTTTTAAAGTAAGAGCTTTCATTTTTTCTCCATTCAGTATGATGTTGGCCTTGGTATTGTCTTAAACAACCTTTACAGTGTTTATCAAATACACTTTCTGTATTTTGCCAACTCTGACAGTAACCTGTTATTGTATGTACCGTCTATGTTCAAATAGTTTGATAATGAACACAACTGTGTCTGAATATAAAAAATATTAAAATAGAAGTTATCAAATATTTTTTACTTTACATAAAATATGGTACTCTTCATAGTTTCTCCAGTGTTTTAAACATGAATGGATATTGGACTTCATCAAATATTTTTTTATCAGCATCTATTTAGATAATGATGTGATTCTCATCCTCAAGTCTATTTATGTTTTAAATTACATTTATTGATCAGGGTATAATGAATGAACACTGCATCTTTGGAATAAAATCCACTTGGTCATGGTAACTGTCTTTGTAATGTGTTTTTAATTATTTAAATGTGGTTTGCCAATATTTTCTTGAGAATTTTTGTAACTATATTCATGATGGTTATGAGCCTGAAGTATTCTTTCCCTTATATGCTTTTGTTTGGTTTAGGTATCAGGATGATATGGGCTTTTTCACAGAATAAATTTGACAGACATTTCTCAAAAGAAAAAGTACAAATGACCAACATATATATGAAAAAAGAAGTTCAACCTCTCTGTCATTTTGGGAGATGAAAATCAAAACTACATTGAGATTTATCTTACTATAGTCACAATGGCATTATTTACAGAATACAAATAACAAAATGCTGGCAAGGATGTGGGTAAAAAGGCACACTCAGACATAGCTGTTAAAATGGCAAATTAGTGCAAGCACTCTAGAAATTATCTTGATAATTCTACAAAAACTAGGAATGGAACCATCAGATGATCCAGCTATTTACTCCTAGTCCTATATCCAAAAGATATAAGATCAGCATAGTACACAGGCAAAGCCACGTCAATTTATAATAGCCAAGCTATGGTACCAACTTAGGTGTCCTTCAACAGATGAATGGATAGAGAAAACATGATTTAGGTACACAGTGGAGTATTACTCAGATATGAAGAATTACTTCAAGTCATTTGCTGGTAAATGGATGAAACTGGAGTCTATCAATCTAAGTGAAATAAACCATATTGGGAAATTCAAAGGTTAAATTATTTCTGTAATATGTTGAAGCTAGTCCAAAATAAGGAAGAGAGAGGAGAAAGAGAGAGGGAAAGAGAAAAAGAGGGAGGAAGGGAGGAAGGGGGGAGAGAGAGAGAGAGAGAGAGAGAGAGAGAGAGAGAGAGAGAAGGAGAGTGTCCAACAACTGATGAATGGATTGAAAGGTGTGGTACATATACACAATGGAATAATATTCAACCTTAAAATGAGTGAAATCCTGCCATTGCAGTCACATGGATGGAGCTGGGGATCATTAGGTAAAATTGACCAGGAACAGAAAGTACTATAGGATCTTACTTGTATCTGAAAACTAAAAACATGGATCTCATTCTTCTTAAAGGAAGAATGGTTATTAAAGGGAGGCTGAGAAAAGTAGTGTGGAGTGGGAAAAATAGGGAAAGTTTAATTAATAGGTACTAAATTATAATTAGAATTAAGGAAGTTCTGGTCTGCTATTTGTACTGTAGCCTGACTGTAGATAATGATAAAGTACTGTGTATTTCAGAAACTTTGAAAAAAAATTATGAATGCATTCATCCAAAGCAATCACATGTTTAAATATATAGATATCTTTAACCTGATTTAAACATTAAACAGTATATGCGTATCTCAAAGTATCATCTGGATATAGTAAAAAAAAAATTTTAAAGATTTTTTTTTCATCAGTTAAATAAATTGAGAAAGAAAAACATGAAAGTAAACAACAAAATATTTTCTTTCAGTGCTTGTTAAAAAGGGCATTTATTTAATAAAACAAAAAGTTTAACCAGTATATTCACTACTGTTAGAACAACTCAATATAGTAAAATATGAGTAAAGGGACCAAGAAGTTAAGCACTTCTGAACAAATTTATGTTAATGAGTCACAATGATATCATAACTAGTCAATATTGAGCTATCTAAGAAATACATTTGACAGTTAAATCCCCAATACCTAAAGATATAGAGAGGTAGTCAGGTAGTAAAAAAAAAAAAAAGACAGAAAATGATAAGCTACTGAAATAACAGTCATGTTTTCTAAGGACCTTTTCTCATGCTACCTCTAAAAAATTGTTTCCTCTTACTGATGCTTTATTATGTCAATATCTATTTAATTTTCAATAGGATTACATATTATAAAGTTTAAACAATTTGAAAAGATATGAACAGTGCTTTATTATAACCAAAGTGCATCATAACATCAGTTAGTGAAAGAAGAAAAAGTAAAAGTAAAAATATTTATTAAAAGAAATTTATCATCAAAACATAAGTTTCCAAAGTCACTTTGATTACATTTCTTGAGCTAGGATGGTAGCTTAGTGGTAGAGTTTGCCTAGCATGCATGAGGCCCTGGGTTCAATTCATAGAAACACATACACACACACACACACACACACACACACACACACACACAAAATACACTCTAAATTATGCAGGTATCACTTAGTCACAAAAACTGATACTCATAATAAAAACCAATTGATCAATGGAACATTATATTTATTTTATGTATATATTTTATTATAGATAGTAAGTTATTATCTAATACTTTTTTCAAAAGTGTCTCTCAAACATTATTTGTTAATTAAAAAGAAGAGGGTTCATAGAGTGGACTGTTTTAACTAAATCTGTAGCCTTAAATTAAGAAAACTTTCCAGTAAACTTGAGTAAAAAACGAGGCTTAATTTATTAGATATTTCAAATTACCCAAATTTAACAAAATACTTTAATCACATTTTCATATTAGATTAGCCAAGAACAAGAATTAATCAAAAAGCTATTTTCAAAATAATAAGTTAAATCTAGATATGAAATTATAATTGTGTCTGGTTTCATGTCTTCATTCATTTGAAAATGTCTATCAAATCTCTACTATATGCAGAACATTGTATTTAATGTCATGACAAATCCAAGTATAAAACTGATATAAATCCTTTTTTCAAGAAATGTATTTTTTTCATTAAAGACCTGACATTGATATTAGGGATTTGAATCTTTGTGAGACAGCAATTAGTGGTCACCATGGAACCACAAGATATAGGTTTTAAAAATGCATTATTATGGAAAAAAAGACTAAAAGAATAAGTTTTAAAAGTTTTCACCATAAAGATGATAAATGCTTGCAGATTTATATATTTACCCCAATTTTAACATTGTATCACATATACATATATATAAATGGACTACAATATATATTGTTCCATCCATATAATTTTTGTGTTTTTATGTGTTAATAAAAATTAAATGTAATAAATATTTTAAAATGTGCTTGGGGCATTTATAAGAGGAGAAAAACATCTCGTATTGTGGTTCTGTTTAGCCTTGAAGGAATAAGTTTTGGTAAAATAGAAAATTTTTGGCTAGATAAAGATGACCCCATAAGACAAGGCAAAGTAATGATATCTGAAAACAGCAACATTAAAACAATTCCTGAGGAACAAATTTTGTGTCAAAAAATAATTAAAGCTTAAAAGGATATATGACTTTAACCCTAATTAATTTTTAATGCTTTTTTGTTCTTTTTTAGTTGTTTTGTTTGGTTTTGTAAATCATAATTAATAGTAAGTACATTCATTGAAATATTTCCTCCTTTGCACTATGACTTTCCAGGATCATCCTTGCTATGGTGTCTGGTAAAGAGAACAAGCTATTAGAAATTTGGGTAAGTGATAAAGAGGAGGTCAAGTTGGAGATTCATTTATGATGAATTTAGTGGAATTTGTTGATGGGGAACAGAACCATCTATGCATACCTGTGTTTTTCTTACCTGTTTGTGTATTATAGCACTGAGAAATGGAATATGTGCAAAGAAGAAGAAATACCAGGAAATTAAAAGTTTAGAATTGAAACAAGTTGGTAGCTAATATATTGGATAAGCCCAAGTGTAAATGAATATTTGGTTTCAGTTTTGCTAAAGCAAAACAGAACTGTTCTCTTGATAAGAAGACACTCAACTGGCAAGATACACAATTATAAATATACACTTGTTCATAAAATGAACTTATCAACATAAACCATTCTGTTTGAGGGCATAAATTTTAGGAGTATCACTAATGGCTAGTAAATCCACTTGTAAAATACCATTTCCTCATAGCACAGACTATAGATTACCATCTTAACATAATGTCACAATAACGGAACCAAAATTTGAAGAAAAATGTTTTCTTAATTAGCAAGAATAAAAGCAACAACATAAATGTTCCTGTTAGGGAAACAATTAAATATAATAACATATATGCATGGAGTTTATCAAATAGTGTGTTGACAAGCAGTTTTCCAAAAGTCTAAAGGAAAGCTAACTGATGCAAAAGTTTTAGTAGTGTTCTTTATTTATCATTTTTGTACTATTTTGCAATTTCAAAAATAGTTATTAATTGTATATATTAATAGAATTTTGTGTGACATTCCATTATGTGCATACAATATGTACTCCACCCAATCTAGATCTTGAAATCAATAATCTTTCAGTTCAGGATTTTTTTTTAATGTCCACATATGAGAACAGGTAGTACTTGGTTTTGTATATTTAGCTTATTACACTTGGTATATTTTTCCAATACCATCCATTTTCTGAGCATTAGGTTTCTTTTCATATTGCTACTAAACAAAAATATTTGAAAACAAGTATGGAGATTACTCAGAAAACTTGTGGGGGGGGCCACCACATTGACCCAGTTATCCTACTCTTTGGTACATACACAAAGGACTTAAAATCAGCATACTATAGCAGCTCAATTAAGAAGAGCTAAGCTATAGAACCAACCTAGGTAACCTTCAACAGCTGAATGGATAAAGAAAATGTGGTCTACATAAACAGTGGAATATTTCTCAGCCATGAATTATGGCATTTGCTGATAGATGGAAGGAACTGGAGACTATCAAGCTTAGTGAAATAAGCCAATCCCCCAAATCAAAGGCAGAATGTTCTCTCTTATAATCGGATGCTAACACAATAATGGGGACAGGGAGAGAATAATAGAAGCTTATTGGATTAGGCAAAGGAGTGGGGGAGGATGGGAAAAGGAAATACAGTAGAATGAATCAGAAACAACATTTTTTATGTTTATATATGAATATATACCAGTGTAACTCCATATCATGTACAACCACAAAAAATGGGAAGTTAAACTCCTTGTATGTATAATATGTTAAATACACTGTACTGTCTTGTATATATAAAAAGAATATTTTTAAAAAATGAAAAAAATAGACTTTTCATAATATTAATGGATAATATTTGCAGTTTTCTTAAAAGCTGATACAATAGGCTACAAAATCAAAGATGAAGATGCAAAATATATGAAGAAACATATGATCAGACTTGACCTAGTAGGTACTTATAACCTGTGTCACACAAAACTTCAGCATCCACATCTTTTCATGTGCACATACAACATTTATTGAAATTAACCACATGTTGTTCCATAAGCAAATCAACAATTCTAAAATGATAAAATAATTTGTATTTTTCATCAATTAATTGACTTAAGCTAAAATTTAATAACAAATATATTATTAGAACATCTCATTTCCAGGAGGAAAAAGATACAATATGCACCTCTCAATAATTAATCAGTCAAAGAAAAGAAATCAAAGTGGATTTTTAAAAATTATTTGAAACCATTAATAAGAAATGCATGGCATATTTTCTTCTAGGATATAGCTATAACAGTGCTTATCAAGAACTTGATATCCAGGATTATATGCTAAAGAATAAGAGCAGAATGAAAATCAATGACTTAGTCTTCCATTTCAAGAAGCTAGAAAAATAGCAGAAAAATCAAACTTAATTAACAAAGAAGAAAATAATTCTAAAGAATAAATCAATTAATGAAAAAAGAAATATACAACTGAGCAAATTAACAATGATGAAAGCAGTTCATTGAAAATATTTTTTAATTAATATAGCAAAATCATAAAAACATAGGAAAAATGAAAAATTATTTTTTCAGTAATGAGAAGAAGGATATAACCCCAAATCTTATAGATATTCAAAAATTAACAAGTTGATATTGTGGAGCAAATTTATATTTTATAGTTTGGATAAGTAAGTAAATTCATGAAATTACCACAGCAAAGACTACTGAAGAAAAATACCAGACATAATAGTTTGATATAATTTAAGGATTGCAAATGCATGTTTAAAACCCTTCAATTAAAACAGACCAAGGACATTATGGGCCCATTGATTAATTTTTCTTTTATGTTTCTTTCATAAACTTTCAAGGAATAAAATTACATTAATCTTACTCAAATTCTTTCACTGAATACAAAAATAATGTAGAATTTTTTTAAGACTTGTGGATCACAATTTTTGGAAATATCTTTTACATGAAAATGTTTCTCCTAATTTTGAAAAATTGCCTTAATATTAAATCCAGCATAATTGTTTTATAATTTCTACTATAACTAAAACTAAATTTACTTTGTCACCTGCATTATTGGTTTTCTAATCTCTCCTTTTACTTAGTCACAGTTTTATTTCATACTGTTTTTTTCCTTAAAGAAAAATAAGATGTAAAAGAATAAATTTTAAAATTTCTTTGAGAACGTCTGGGATAACTAAAGTAATTTTAAACAAAGATTAGATATAGAATAAAAGGGAAGAAATAAATTCCTTCATTTGCACAGGACATTACTTGCAATGTACTAGAGAAATCCAGAATAATGGTGTTGGAGTGTGCCTGAGTAGATTTCCGTGCCAGACTCTGCTTAACTCCAAAATAAAAGTAAAATGTAAAAAAAATAATATTATATTCCTTAAAGCATTGTTTTTTTTAAAGAAAGAGAGAGAGAGAAAAAAAAATTAATATTTATTTTTCAGTTTTCAGCAGTGGTGCTGAGGATTTATTTTTCAGTGGTGCTGAGGATCTAACCCAGAGACGCGTGCATGCCAGGCAAGCGCGCTACCACTTGAGCCACATCCCCAGCCCCTAAAAGAATTGTTTTGAACAATCCTGAAGTTATTGGAAATTCCTTAGAATAGTGTCTGACTTCTGTTTACACTTAGTTTAGAAATTATTTATTATTTCTGCATTGATAGGTAGTCTATGTGAGAATGGGACAGGTTGTTTGTATATGGTAAATTTGATATGGGTTCATTTAAGTGTCAACTTTTGTGGAAATATCTCTTAATGGAGTACAATACGGAAATATCTATCCAATAAGGTGTTCTAGGCCCTATATTCTGTGGAATCTATGTGAGGCAGAAGTTTGAGAAACTTAGCAATCGCTGACTCTAGGGACAAATGACGTTTTATCACTTTTACAAACAATGTATTGAGGACGGTGTTGTGGGTTTATCTAAGCATTAGTATGTGAGCTTTCAGAGGGATTTAAAGTTTGTGAGACAGGAAGATCAGTGATGAATGATCCTCCATGACAGTTGGGACAAAGATACCAATAATACCTTGGGAGTTGATCTGTTATTAAAATGAATTTCTTTAGGTTCTCTAATTTTTTAATAAAGAACAGATCAAAGGAAATTTTAAATGAATCTCACTGTTTGAGGAAGAATCCACAAACGCTCTAAAAAGTGAAAAATTTTAAGGAAGAATTGCAGAAAAGCTACAGTCTCTGCAAGTTACTACTTAAGCCTCTTGAGCCATAAGGCACTAGATGTGGGAAAACACTTGAGCTCTCTAATTTAGTTAGTCTAATCTTCTTGGGTTTTAAATTTTTCTATTTTTATGGTCTATAAACCTCTCTTTTGATAACTCTCCTTTTACTTCTTGCTTTTATTTATTTCATTTACAAAGTTCATATATATAATAGTAGGTTTATCTGATTTTTTTCTTCCCTCTGTATCTTGAGAATAATGTTGGTATTTGAACTCTCATCTTTCTTTTTTCTTCTATGCAGATCCCCACTGTGAGATGTACAGTCTGACTGGTTCGACGGAAGATCATAGTCTTGCCTTCTGCAAAGTAAAAACTTAATGTTATCTGTTTATTCATTTAAGTCCTATGATACTTCTTAACATGATTGGCCTGCAGGACAAATTGACCTGTGCACAAAGACTAATCAGTTAGTAGTCTTAGCTTCCATATTTATTCCCCTCCCCACAACCAAGTTCACTTGGTAGACATTGGCCTTCATCTCTGTCCATCTTCATGACTCACAGACATGTGGAATTCTGGTATCTACTGCAGAAGAGTCAACTACTTATTGAATTTAGGTTTATTGACTCACTCCTTTTCTCTGTTGACCCATGCAGTCAACTATTGTTACTTTGCTGTATTATTTTTTGGCATAAGATGATCCTGATTCACACTTAGAAATATTTTTTAAAATTTCAGTTAACCTATTTAATAGTCATTCCTTTCAGAATTTTAATGTCAAGACATATCCACTCAGACCAAACAGATTTTTTTTGTATGATTTCCCCCCTCCCCCTCCTTAAAATGAATAAAACCAAGCTTCATTCATTTTGTGGAGGAATACCACAATTCTTCTCTTTATGTCATTATATTTATTTATTTATTTGTTTATTTATAACAGTGGAATGCATTACAAATCTTATTACATATATAGAACTCAATTTTTATATCTATGCTTGTATACACAGTATATTAACACCAATTTGTGTCTGTACTTTGGATAATAATGTTCATCACATTCAGCCATCATTAATTTTTCCATGCCTCCTCCCTTCCCCTCCCACCCCTCTGCCCTATCTAGAGTTCGTCTATCCCTCCCATGCTCCCTTCCCTATCCCACTATGAATCAGCTTCCTTATGTCAAAGAAAACATTCAGCATTTGTTTTTAGGGGATTGGCTAACTTCACTTAGCATTATCTTCTCTAACTCCATCCATTTACCTGCAAATGCATTATTTTATTCTCTTTTATTGCTGAGTAATATTCCATTGTGAATATGTGCCACATTGTGTATATATGACACATTTTTTATCCATTCATCAATTGAAGGGAATCTAAGTTTGTTCCATAATTAGCTATTATGAATTGTGCTGCTATAAACATTGGTGTGGCTGTGTCCTTACATATGTACATTAACCATGTACATATATTTAATGTACATTATATATGTACATTAATATACATATACAATTTATATATGTACATTTATATATGTACATTGCAAATGTACATTAAGTAATCAGGTTTGTGTAATTCCAGCTGCTTGGGAAGTTGAGGCAGAAGGATTGTGAGTTCAAAGCCAGCCTCATCAAAAGCAAGGCGCTAAGCAACTCAGTGAGACTCTGTCTCTAAATAAAATACAAAATAGGGCAGGGGATGTGGCTCAGTAATCAAATACCCCAGTTTAATCCCCAGTAACCCCTAAACCCCCCAAAACAGTTAAGTATTTAGAACACTTTGTTAATTCACTTTTTTCTTCAATGATGTTTGACCATAACCCTTCAAAATGTTTTCTAGGGCTCTGCTGTCTAAGCAACAGTAACTTGTCACAAGCACCCATTCAGTAAATGAATTTTGGATTGTTCCAATTCAAAAGCGCTGTAAGTGAAAACATATAAGACATTTTGCAGACTTATTATTCATAATATAATATAAAATATCTTGGAGCTATTCTTGTATGTTGATTGTATGTTGACAATATTTTTTTTATATTTGGTTGAATACAAGCAATTTAATTTTTCTTCATTTTTAAAATTAGGATTTCTACACAATTTCAAGCTATCTATGTGGCTACATTTTATTTATCCTGGAAAAGTCTATTCATGGGAAGAACACATGCCATCTGTGTGCCTAACCCAAACATTAATTCCTCATTTATTTTTCATTTCTCTTCTGTGACAAATCTAATTTCTCCTGGACTTCATTTGCTTCAATGTCACAATAAAAAACTGGGGAAAAAACACTGATTTTTTAATTATTTTAAATGAGGCATTATTCTTATTTTAAAAATAAAGGATAGACAAAAAGGAGAGGCATCTGGGGCATCAGGAATTTACCTAATTTTTTTTTTTTTTTAGTGATTTGACCCTTTGATGAAGGGCTCTGGTTTAGGAGAATGTCTGTTGAAATCCTTCAGCGTCATAACCTGAACGGAAAAAAGCATATAAGAAACCCTATTTTCCATGGGTATTTACTAGGTGAAGAAACAAGGATAAGATATTTAAATCTCAGTGATCCTTAAATTTTTTAAGTAAGGGTAATATTTGAAAAATAAAAGTGTACAACTCAGTGTTATCTATTGCATTCACAATTTTGAGTAACCATCACCTCTGACTAGGTCCAAGACACTTGGATCAACCCAAGAGGTTTTAAAAGCAGATAAACTCATCTCGCAAGAATTTCTCTTTGCAACTGGGAGCCTGTGTTAGTCAACCTTCCATAACCATGACATAATACCTCAGAAAATAAACCTAAAGAGGAAAGGTTTATTTCAACACATGGTTTAGAGGTTTCAGTCCATGGTTGGCTTTAAGGCCTGCAGTGTGGCAGAACATCATGAAAGGTAGCACGTGTCATCGCAAATCTGCTCACCTGATGTTGGCTATTCGGTCAGGGAAGAGAGATCACTTTTGTAACAATACTCCTCTTCCAAATACCATAAAGCTACATACAAATCCATAAAAGGATCAATCCACTGATTAGGTTAGAGCCTTCATAACTCCACTAAAACCTGAAAGACTCCCCTCTGAACACTGCTGCATGGGAGACCAAGCCTTCAACACATGAGCTTTTGAGGGATATTTCAGAGAAAAACCATAGCAGAACTCATTTTGTGGTTTCGATTCTAAGGATATCAAAATGATTCCCATCATTTCTGGCCAAAGTTCATAGTGTAGTTGGTAGGATGCAGGTGCTTCTTCTCATCATGCCACTTTTAGGCCTCATACCCTACTCTTCTATGTTGAGCAAGTTATTAATATTAATAACCCCAACACTCTCCATTTGGAGTAACACAAATTCTAAAAATCTGTAGAAACAATAATAATCTACATAGTAAAATCAGTTCTTGGGCTTGTAGCTTTTTTGGAAAGTTTACGGAGCTTATAATTAATAATTTCCCATTTGCCTTATGCCTGTGCATGACCCTTAAGACTATTAACTATAGTTTAAGTCACTACTTTTATACTCCACAGCATTTAGTCTATATATATATATATGTGTATTGAATAGAGAAGTATGTGTCAATTCAACACAAGAATAAATATTCTAAAATAAAAGATCCTGTTAAAAAGTTAAATTTTTCATGAGGATAACTATCAATAATCATATTGTTAACTCTATTAGAAAAAATTAAGATAACTTTTTAAATAATCAACAATTTTATTTACATACCTTTTTCATTTTCTAATTAACAGAATCTCTTTTAATTTACACTGTGATTATTGAACTTTTAATTTGACATTTAATAAGGATCACTATGTAAAACTCTCCAAATATTCAGTTACATAAAAATAATATCATGTAGATATTTGTTATCTTCTATTTTAAAAGTCACAGAATATAAATACCATATTAAAAATAATAAGTTATTTCATTTATGAAAAATTTATTTGAAACTACTACAGAAAAGAACATGAATTTAAAACAGAAAAAATTAAAATTTTGGCTGCAAAAAGAGATGACAAATAAAGTTATGAGTTGGTGAAAAGGTACCAAGGGGGTTACTTGCCTAAGGGATAACACAAATTTCCTTTGGAAATAAAATGTTAATTGCTCAAAATTTTATGTGAAAGAAAAAAAAAGTAAATTCTAGTCATGTAGCATTAAAAGAATAACTTATAGAAATAAATGATAACATGAAGAGCAGTAAAAAAATCATAAAAGTTAGATTTCACAGAAAGGAATAATGATGAAAAATATTACTTATTATAGAGAAATAGAAAGTTTTATGACAATTGTTTTTCAACTTTAAAAGGTGTATGTTTAAAAATTAAAATTACTGAATTGTAAAGCTTCCACAGTAACATGGGATGTGTAAAAAGCCTTGGAGAACAAGTGCTGAGTGTTTTATAAGTTACCATTAAAATATTAATATTTATATTTATTTTAAACTCATAAGCAAAGGCACAGACATAGACATGTAAAGAATGAGTTACACATTTTGAAAGATTGAAAACAAACAATCCCTTTTATTATAAGTTCTGAAAATAATAGAAAAATAAATAAATTAGACCCGAAATAAAAATGAAATAATTAGATAATAGTTCCAGAAAGCCTGAAGCACAAATAAGTTACAAGTGAAACATAAAATGCAGATAACATTATACTGAAGACTAAAAGCAGATTCCTAAGACTTTTTAAAATGATATTAGATGAAAGTTGTTAGCTGTATCACTCTCTACCTGAATATGTAACAATAGTGACAACTGATCAGAACAGCAGGGCCTGTCAAGTATGACCCCTCAATATGCTCACAGCATACATGAGCAGGCACAAACAGGTGCACATTGAGCAAAGAAGAGGTCACAGAACTGTGGAATTAATATAAAAAAATTAGCTTGAGAATTTCCTTGAAGGGGCTGTGTTGTGTGGATGGAACCATCCATGAGAAACAGACCCTACTCATTCCGCAAAGAACACCAAATAATACCTAGTCCAGAAGTATACTACAGCCTTTGCTAACTTCATATTTACACTGCATCACCTGAAGGACTTTCTACTCCAGATTCTGGAAGTGTTCCCTGAAGGAAGCCCTCCCTTAGAATTTTTCTGCAGGAATTCTTTACCTGAGAATAGCTGTCATGACACAGGGAGTGTCCCCATCCCAACAAGGAAAGAATGTCAGTACTAATTGATGCAAACTATGAAAGTCTGTTGCTCACACACTCAAGTTATTCTAAGCACTTTAACATCTTTATTTTGCCTAGACTCATGTGCTATTTAAATATTTTTTTATTGTTCATTACTCCAGATAAAATTTAAAGCATGTTCTGACAGTGGGTAGTCATTTTACCAGTCATTATAAAAAGAGCTTAAAATTGTGATTGATAGGCTAAAGAACAAGATGCATCATTATTCTAAGGCTCTTCAGTTATCACAAGTGTGAAAAATTAATCTTGTGACCAATAGACTTACCAAATCAAATTTATCTTCTTCTAAATTGTTCATTCAGGTAAAGGGCAAAAATATTTAGAGAGATGAATTCCATAGAACTTTCATTTAAAAATCTTATTCCCCATGAGATATCAAACCGGATTGTTTTATACAGACATATTAACATTTATCTTGTAAATTATTCTATACTGTAAGCATAAAATGTTCATTTGTGGTTTTCTAATTTTCATTTGAAACATCAAATGATACCAAAGATATGCTACATTTATACTTTTAAAATACATTCCAAAATTACTTATTCATGACCAAATATTTTCACTCTTTCAAACATTTAGCATTACACCTAATAGAATCTTACATTGGTTGTCTTTTAAATCCATACTCTAGCAATGTGGGCTAACTTTACTTGACATGTTTAAAATAACAATGGTTCAACAAGTTTCATATGGGAACAATGGTTCCCATATGAAACTCCTACAGTATATGTTTCAGTGTGAACTGACTTTAAGTTTCATATTACCATTTTCATAGTGTCATTAGTCTCTACACAATCCATATGTTACTAGTATATTCTGCAAGTTTATTTAAAGTATGTATTATTTAGGCTCCAATCAATAGAGATAAACCACCCTTATACAAGAACAAGGAGAGTATAGAGCATTATTAACAGGAGGATAGAATAACAGGGAATTGCATAAAGAGGAAGAAGAGAACTTGAAAGGACATTGTTTGTCTGAGTGAGGGTGGTAACTGAAGAAGAAAACACTTTAAGTAAAATGTTCTAGTAGGCTGGGAATAGCTCAGGCACCATTGTAAATGGTGTTTGAAGCCCACAAAATTAGAGGAATTTTTTTTTTTATGTTTCTGGTCACAGTCAAATTTGGAAGATGGAGAATTACCTGCTAGATCACTGATATATCTCTGCTACCAAAACACGTGGGGGTGCTGTGGGCTTGCTGGAGAGCCAGCAGAAAGTGTTGGCTAAACTGGCCAGCATGCTTTTGGAATCCTCAGGTTTGGGGCTGCAGGCCTTTCATTGACTCACCCAGAAGCAGTCACTTGGAAAATTCTGGGAAGCCAGTTTGTGTCCTGGGCAGTGTCACTATTCTCTTGGCTGTCCCAAAGCCTTTCAAGCCCAGGTGCAGGTCACCTCTTGAAACTCTCCAGGTGAACAGGTGCTGAGTGAAACAGGAGCTGCTTTCTCCTGGTGACCACCAGGGCATTACTCAGCAGTATCACACTCTCCAAAGCAACAGAACTAGCACAGCACAACTTCTGAAGACAAGAACAGAAAATTCTTTTACATCTTTTTTACATTCACTGCTGAAAAGTTTTCTATATAAACTCTTTTTTCAGCTACATTGTAAGAGAGCAGAAAAAAAGAGATAATGAACTAATAACTAATACATGCGTTTGATCCACTCAGTTCCTCATATTCTGCACACACCCGGCCACACATAAGCTCCTATACGGAAACACGCGTGGTACTTCTTACCGAAAAAGCTGTAAGTATTCCTCTTACAAATGAAAACTTTCTCATCCTATTTTCATATACCCACTCACACATACACAGGACCAGTAGTCACTGAATATATTTTTGTGACTATATTACTCATTCTCACTTTCTAGCACAGTTCCACTCCATGGATATTCTTTTGCCTAAATATCAAACCAGTTCACTTCCAATGATACACACACACACACACACACACACACACACACACACACACACACACAGATTTCATGGTGAGTAGGAAAGAGAAGAATTGATTAGCATATACAAATAAGCACCTGCTTATGAAAAAAGACTATAGTGTGTATTTCCTTGACTGAAAATTTTTTAAATACCTATGGCTTCTTCTTACCCTACCCATTTTGTCCCTGTGATCTCCAAAAATAATGGGTTGGGGTTCATTATCCAATAGAGTAAGCCAGATCTGAATTCTAGAATGGTTTTCATCCTCACATTTCTTGATTATCGGTGGGGCTGGGAGGCAAAAGGCATTGCTATAATCTTTCAGTTACCATGAATATCAGGAATGGAAAAAATAAGAGGCACCAGGAGAATATATTGGATTCCTGCTGTTGGGTTGTTGTTCCCATGAGTCTGCTCACTCCAGTCAGTGGAGTAAAGCTTTGTTCTGTCTATTGGTTCAGTGCCATAAGGGGCTGGAAATGACTAGATCTCATCTTCTGATTCACTGTAAATTGGTTGCGCTGTCTAGTGGAAACATTTTCTCCTTGAAAATTAAAAGAGTTAAACAAGCAAATTCATGCCCAATGTCACCAATAGAAAGAAAAAAAATCTACAAATTATATATTAGGTGTAATACTATGAAAAAACACTTCCGATATGACCTCTTAATTTTCAGACTCATGTTTTCAGCCTGGGGATCCAGTCTGTTTTTTTTTTTTTTTAAGGATAGAGTGAGAGAGGAGAGAGAGAGAGAGAATTTTTTGATATTTATTTTTTAGTTATCGAAGGACACAACATCTTTGTTTGTACGTGGTGTTGAGAATCCAACCGGGCTGCATGCATGCCACATCCTCCGCCCCCAGATCCAGTCTTTTCAGGAAGTCATTGCACTCTATTTCCATAGCTGTGTTCTCATGAGCAACTATTTGGTGAACAGCAATGATAAGTTCAATTCTTAGGTTTCAGCATTAATTTGGTGCTAATGTCTTTCTGGGCCTTTCTTTTTCTCCAGTATATTATCACTCTGTAAACAAACAGAAGTCCTTTTGGAGAAATCTTGGGGTGATACGTATGGTATGGCGAAAGTGCAGTATTCAACCTTCCTTTCAATCAAGGATCTCTCTTTCTAAGAATTGATTCAGGTTGGAAAAGCTGAGAAGCTAATATTCTCTAATTCTGTGATTCAAATAAGAGTTTTAGTTCAAGAGCTTAAGTTTTTATCCATCTGTTTGCTCTTCTGTTCTATGTATCAAGCATTATTCTACTGGACTGTACATCTGATATCAACAAAGATATCTGCAGGCCAAAATTCACAGATTACCAGTATGCCTCTGAAGGTCTTTGTGGTACATATGACAACTTGTTTTGGTACTTAAGAATTGTCATGGACATCATAATGCTTCTATTCACTTCCACTGAACTTCATATTAGTTAATGCATTTCCTACCTTGTCTTGCATACAAAAGAAATCAAGGACAGAGATTTTAATGGATATAGGCACTCCTCAACTTATGTATTTATCAAAGGTCACTTTACATATGCTCTTGGTTCAGATTATGTACTCTTTAAACATGCTAACTTCACCTCAGTTATGGTTCTGAATGGAACAGAATATCTTTATGGTTAATAAAAGCTTAATGGTAATTGTCATCCCCTCTCAAAAATATTTACCCTTGCCCATTGAGGTCATCACAGGATTTGCAAACAAAAGAAAAGTAATTTCCTCAGACATTTGGTGACAAACTACTTCAATTGATAAGTGAGTTTCAAAAAGATTTGGGAGTTTACAATGTCAGTTTTATCTGGATCAAAAAGTAGCCTCCATTTCAGCATCCAGGATCTAATTCTTTATCAAGCAACACTCTAAATTGCACATGAAACTTGATTTGACTGGAAATTTAATTGTACTTCTAATTATGATATATACAAAATTAAAATTTGGGTTTGATTTTAAGCAATATTAGCCGTTGCCTAAAAAGAATATTGGATCCTTATAGAGATGTCATGTGAGATTTCCACTTCTTGCACCTTGACTTAAGTTATAAATTAAAATGAGCTTCCTATTTTCTCCCTGTAAGCACTCAAACACAGTAACAAGTGTCTTTTACAAATACAACCCACAGTTATCATCACTGTCATAAGGGTCAAATTCAATAGACCCTAGAACTTCCAAGCATATATTTTAGTTTGTACTTCATTATGAACAAGCATACTTGATAACATGATTGATTGTCATGTAATTGATTAGTAGTACTTTATCTCCTTTTGGCAAGGAAATCAGCACTACAAATAAGCATAATATCAATACCAAACCAGTCCCCAAATCTCATCTTTGTGGATCAGTCTCTGGGAATTATTTCTATTATCAGTTCTGTTGGAGTTGTGATTTAACATTCATAACCAAATAGTGATTATATTAATAAACTTTCAGATAAGTAAATAAGGACTTAACATAAGAGGAAATTCACACAACAGAGAATTCTGAAGCATGTCATAAGGATGAAGTGATAACTCCAAAGAAGGAAGAATCAAAAAAGGGTGATATGCTCTTCATGCATAGAATCAGTATAAGATGTGGTTAAATCCCACAATTACTAGAGAAACTACCTGCATATTCCTTAGCAAGAGCTGGTCCACTACCATCAAGTTACTATGATGAGCAGAGAATGATATTCTGGGATGATGGCAAGTTAATCAGTAAGTTTCTTTTAGACTGAATTATCGTTAACCTGCTTGAAAGTCAGTAGTAGAACTGGTCATATTCACAAAAATTTTCCAGAAAAATTCCCAAGAAATTATAGGGATTTTTTAGGATTCTAACTTATGAGAATGTCATCACTAAGAAACAAGTAAACAGAGAACTGAGGTGTCCATGAAATTCAGACCTGATTTGGGAAGTATAACTGAATACATAGTCTCCAAATATTACAAAGAGTGCCACATACCTCCAGAAACTGAGTGAAATGTGGATGTGTGTTCTGGGAAAATTTGTTCTTAAGGAATTGCCACTTATTGCCAGCAGCAGAATCAATGTTAGAAAAAAAGAAAAAGAAAAATAAAGACACTAACTCTGCAAGGACACACTTGATAAACCAACAGGGAAAAGCAAAGAGAATTAAATTTCTGTCTTTTAGAGTCACTACAGTACCCTCTACCAACAAGAACACTTTTGTATATGGTAAAAAAGAAATATTACAAAACCAGTTTATTTATCAAAGAACAGAATAACATTGAATTTAAACATGAAATTAACTATATTGACAATTAAGTACAGTATATTCTAAATGAAGGTGTTTCAACTATAAAGATTCTTTTTATACAGAGATCATAATTGTAATAATTTCCAAAACATGATAAAAATAATAACAACTGATTTAAATAAAACATTACCAAAATTATGTCTCTTTGCAACTAATAATTCCTTTGTGTAAATACAAAACTTAATTGAAAATGCTTATACATCTATTATGGTTGCAATATATGAAATAAATTTTATATACTTATTGTTTCGTAAAAAAAGAAATTTAAAATTTCTAATAGATTTTTTATTTAAATGCAAAAACTTTGTGCAGTTCATTTTGATTCAACTTTATATATTATGTAACAAAAAATCATGGATTTAGCATATAGAATTCTATTCTAGTTGAATTTATGGTGAGAGCAGAGCAAAAAATGAGACTGTATAGCTAACAAAGTCTTCTAAAATACCTGTTTAAATATGTATACTTGAAGATTGTGTGTTTGAAACCAAGTAACTCATAATATAGAAATATTTCATGACCAGGAGGATTCTTCAGTATAATATACACATTTATAAAATATTAACACCTGGTTAGAGTAACTGAAGCCATCTGTTAATGCTGGCAATTGGATACAGGGAATAATTTAATAACTGGGGCAGCTAAAGATAATATAATACTCCTGGTCACTTAAAAGCATCTGCCCCCACACACATACTGAGAAACTCAGAATTTTCGACAGCTTATAATTAGTTGAAGTTTATTCCTATAAACTGCCTCATGTCTGTAAGTGGGAGGAAGCATGTTCATCATAAATTTTAGTTCAGGTTCACATTTACTGTTTCTTTCCTTCCATTCCACCTTATGATTTATAACTGAAGAGTGGTTACTTTCAACAAATCTCAAAATCACATACTGAATAAGAAATGAAGAACTTGTGATGACACTTATAGAGACACCTCAAAACCACTTATTCTTGGCATCTTTTACAATATCTTTATCCACCTATTGTGTGTGAATTTTCATCATCAAATAATCTGTGGTTGTTCATGGTTTAATATTTAGAAGGCAAAAAGGAAGCATGTTTGTTGTTAAGGGAAGAAATTGACTTCCAGCATGGCAGAAGAAGAATTTGATGAATTTGTTCCCTAAGAAAACTAATTAAAATGATGAAAAAAAAACCCTAATTCTAAACATTAGAGAATCCTGGAAATTGATCTCCTTGTCAAGGATAGAGACTATAGTCAAAGCAATTATGGAGAACTTCTGACCAACCATTGCCAGATTTTTAAGTTATGCTAATCCAGGTTAAAAAAGAGGCACACACATACATATTTACACACACACACACACACATACATATTTACACACACACACACACACACACACACACACACATACACACACACACTTCAGAGAAATAGGTAACCAAACACTGTGGAGAATATAGAACTTATTTAACTGGTCCAAGAAAATTATTAGAAAAAAAATGAGCAACAAGAAAAGCCATAGTGATAAGAGCAAAAGCAGCAACAAATCATATGGTCTGTTATATACAATATGAAAGTTATTATATAGTCTAAAAATAATTTTGATATAAATTCCATTAGTAACAAAAAATAGAAAAGTATGCTGTGTAATAAAGGACGTATAATAATCAACAGAAAATGTCCCCAAGGATGGAGTTAGAGAAGATAATGCTAAATGAAGTTAGCAAGTCCCAAATAGCCAAATGTCGAATGTTTACTTTGATATAAGGAGGCTGATTCATAGTGGAGTAGGGAAGGGGGAGAATGGAAAGAACAGACAAACTCTAGATAGGGCAGAGGGGTTGGAGGAGAAGGGAGGGTGCATTGGGTAGATAAACCATAGAAAATTTAAGCATGAAGAGAAAACATGATTAATAGGTACAAAAGACATAGCCTATAAATAGGGAATATGAACAGATAGAAATTATAAATAATGACTAAATCAAAATTCAGTAGTTAAAATATAAAATGATAAATGGAAAGTTTACTACCTGCAATCAAAATTAAATCTGAACTGAAAAGGAAGAGAATCAGTGAACCTGAAGATAAACCAATAGATCTTATACAGTCTGCTGAAGATAGAGTAAAAAGAGAATGAAGCAAATGATCAAAATCATATTGATTCTTGGGAGATTATTAAGCAGCCAACATATTGCATGATAAGCATTCCAGAAGGAAATAAGAAAGACAAATGAGCAAAACAGTTTTTGAAGATATAATGGCTGAAAATATCTCATATTTGATGAAGAGAAGAAAAGAAAACATGAACGATGCACAACAGTCTACAACAACCCCCTCAAAAAAAAAAACCAACACTTCACATTGATTCACTCTACACACACCACTGTTAAATAAAAATAAAAATAAAAAATGTAGATGATGAAAAAAAATATCCAAAGTGGGAAAAGAAAAGTGGCTTTATAAATATCTTTACATTGGTGAGATTCACTACTGGGTTCTTATCACAAACCATGTAAACTGGAGAAATAGTTTTAATGAAATCTTCCATGTACTGAAAGAAGGTATGTTAAGCATAAATTTAATATCTAGTACAGATAAAAGAAAAAAATATACATCCCAAATAAACAAAATCTGATAGAAATTGTTAATATTAGATGTCTTAATAAAATACTAAAAGGATTCCTTTTGGTTAGCTTAAAATGAATTTATACAGGTCAAGACCCTTGGTAAAACTGATTACATAAAAAATCTTAAAACAATTTTAGTAATATTTTCTTTTGTAATGCTTATTTTATCTGTGTAAAAGATAATGTTGTAAAGCAATAAATAAAAAATGGTGCTGATGGTCTTATATTGCATAGTGATGCAGTTTGTATGAAAATAATAGGAAAGAAAGAAAAGATGGTGCTAAATGCAAACTTTTTTTAATATCTGAAATCTATTTATCATAGTTGGCATTACTCATAACTATGTTATTAAATTAAGAGACTAATTTTATTACCCAGAGTAACCATGAAAGAAAAATAAATAAAGAAAGAAAGGTATGAGAAAGAAAGAAAGAAAGAAAGAAAGAAAGAAAGAAAGAAAGATACTAAAAAGAAAAATAGTATAAAACACCAACAATGGAATTAAATTTACACACACACACACACACACACACACACACAAATTCATTTTGTTCAAGAGAAGGCAGTAATGGAGAAATGACAACATAAATAACAAAGCATTAGATATCAAAAGCATTAGCAAAGGAAGACAGACATCTAATTTTTCATTAATGTTGATAAATGTAAGTAAACTCAGCATTCTGATCCAACTGAGTCTAGCAGAATTAATGAAAAATATAAAACAAATCCAACTACAGGATATCTAAAATAGGCATACTTTAGAACCAAAGACATCAATAAATTCCCTCAATATGTTAAGATAGTGGTATATTAAAAACAGATTAATATATTTAATTCTGCTGAGACAGAATCAATTGTAACATAAATTACAGTGTGATATATAGATATGTGTGTGTATATGAAATTGTTTCATAAAAATACTTAAATTACTTTAGATAATAGCATATCGAGATGAATCAAGATTAAATAATAGAACTGTTAAACTTGTTACATTAAAGTCACATGGAATATTAAAATTATCACAGTAATCATCCTGTTGAACTAACTACCAATGGAGAAAGGAGCCCAAAAGATCATTTTGAAAAAGACATTTTAAGAAACTTTAAATAAAGTGAAGCAGATTCATGCTAGGGTATAGAATCAGGTTTCAGAATGGGATAAAAACATAATGGAATTAAAATAAAGGTACTATAATATTTTAACCATAAATACTGAAAAACTATAGATTTCTGAATTCGCATATCACCCAGTATGTATAAGATCTGCTGAGTAAAGTAGAGGCCTTTGAAATATGCAATTATCTTATCTCAGGGAAAATTTGCAAGAACAGCATTAAAAATCAAAAGGGCAAATAAAGTCAGAAGACAAATTGGAGTAGGGAAAGTCTGTGTTTGCTCTCTCATAACTTTAGTAGGAAGAGAGAGAGAATAGTAATTAAGAAGGCAAGGTTGACAGCTGATTTGTCCCATTTGAGATGAGATATCAATATTTACTGAAGATGTGACCTTTCACACTTAGTATCATATATTCTAGTTTCCATAGTTACAGAATAATAGGCATTATAGAACTCATAAGATCGATATGAAGATTAAATAAAGATGAAAATATATAGAAAACGCTTAAATTATTTTGGCTATTATTAATAGCCAATTTTCTAACCAATGTAAAGTGAATGTAGCAGAGTGCATTTGCTCAGATTTTAACTTTCCTACCTGATTTCTTTCCCACTGAAATATTTCCAGTTTTACTTACTATCATAATAGAGGATTCTCCACACCACCTTACTCAAAGAGAAGATTATCATAGCAGGTACTTAGGAATATATTGTTTTGCTTGTTATATGTATTGTTAAATCAAAGAATATTCTCTTGGACACTGAATCCACCTTTAAATGTGCACATTAATTTTTTTAAGCAGATTCTTGGGGTTGTTTTCCATACATATGTATGATGTACTATTTCACATTAAATAGAATCTTAAGAAAAAAGTGGAAGAAATAAATGTTTATAACTGCATAAACACTAAAGAGCTATCAAGGCAACTAGAAATTTATTGATCAAAGCTCTAAGATTATTGTAACCCAAGAGTTTTCATTTTTCTTTTCAAATCTTAAGTGGAGTATACTAAGATGAAGATAAGAAGATGGAAATATAGATAACGTCTTTTAGACTCTTACACTCCCAGCTGGATAGAAAATGAAGTTTAGAACCCATAAAGATAAAAAGTTCTGGGCTTCATAAGTAAAGGTGGATCTTTCAAGGAAGATTCTGATAGATTCAAGTAAGATGAAGGTAGTTTAGAATTTACAGAGCCCAAAGCTTTATGTTCACTCCTCTACATCCATAACTGGACCAAGCAGGTACACATTTGATGGAATTTAAAGAAAAATTCCACTTTTTAAAGTAATTGCTCATGTACTTCCATTCACTGAATCTTCATTTCTTTCCATGGATTCTGCCTCTTGTCTGGCATCCTTTTATTTTACCAAGCAGAGATCCCTTGACCATTTCCTGCAGGGCAAGTCTAGTGGCAATGAACTTCCTTGGCATTTGTTAATCTGGAAATATGTAAAATTTTCTCTCCAACCAACAATTGTGTCAGAAATAGGACTCTTGTTAACAGTTCTTTGTTTTATTTTAACATGAGGAGTCATTTCTCTTTCATCTCTTCATGATTCTCTCCGATGTTTTTGACTTGACAGTTTGATCTTCATGGGTCTTTTTAAAGGTTGGCAGTCATTTTAGAATTCACTGAGATATATTTATTAAAAAATTGGGAAGTATTCAACTCTTGTTTCTTCAAATATTCTCTCTTCCCCATTTTCTGTCTCTTCTCTGAGACTCCCACAATTTGTTTGTTAATCCATTTGATGTTGCCTCTAAGGCTTCTTAGCCTCTGTTCAATTTTCCTGAAAACACACTTGTTATCTAGGTGGGTAACCAGATTCCATATGCTTTCTGCACTGCTAGCTTGCCAAGGACCTATTATATTGGTTTTAAATTATTGAGTTGTTCTGAATTCAATGGCCCCTCATCACCAAAATCTGAACCTCCATACTTCACTGGAGTATATATAAAAATCTGTCTTAATGACTTTACCAGAATTGTTTACAGAGGTCATTGACATTTTTAGCATCAGAAACCCAATTGATGTCTGAAACTTATTTCAGAAGAATTCCTGCTTGTCAACAATAGATCAGTGTCAAAGAGACAGCACAAGTGGAAAAAATTGGTTAGCTATACTGTAAGTGGAATTAATATGGTATAATTCTATCATATATCCAGTTCAGATACATTAATAAATCTCGCTTTTCTATATCAGATTACTCTACAAAAAGGAGTAAAAGTAACCATTGTAATTTTTTTATAAGAAGATAAAATTTCCTGGTCTGCATACACAGAATTGAAGGTTGTTATGGCCCAGACTGTACTAGAGCAAAAGCTGGGTTTAGTCAGCAAGAAATGACAGATAAATACATTTAAACATGAGTTTATAGAGACAGAAATGTGTGTTAACTAAAATTATAAAGAAATATTTATTGTATAAATACTTCTACAATATTTTATATACTTTTCAAACATTATATTTATTTCCTAAATTTTCTGTGAACTCTTAAGAGCACCAAGGTAAAAATTTATAATAAACTAAATAAAAAGAAACCCTGGAGCAAAAATAAGTGAATCAGAGAACAGGAACACCAATATTTTCATATATTTATATTAGCAAAAGTAGAATAAATTTTTTAAAAAGTACACACACAAAATAATCGAAATATTTTTAAAAGACAATCTAGGCAAAGAGAGTTTGTAAACATATATAATGAACAGCCCTCTAAAAATCAATAAATGCATGTAAAAAATTTGCAAGAATTCTGATTATCCTCACATAAAAATAAATAAAAGGTAAATGTAAGATGTCAGTAAAAATTTATAAGACTTTTGAAAAGTTTAAACTGCCTTATTATCTGAATTTTAAGAAGAGCATATAAATGGGAAAATGCTTAAAAACTAACCTTCTTTAAAGAAATTTATGTTTTCAAATTGAAGTAACTATTTGCCAGGTAGCATTAATTTTACAAAGAAAGAAAGAAAGAAAAAAAGAAAAAAAGAAAGAAAGAAAGAAAGAGAAAAATGTGTGTTTTTGAATCTGTGTGGTTGTGTGTCCTCAATTTAAATACCAGAGATAAAATAAAAAATCAAAGTGCTTCTAAGATAAAGAAAGGCACACTTACAAGGAAAAAAAGCAGCAATCTGGCTGCCATGGTGTTTTTCATATTTTAATCAGTTAGTGGAAGAATAAAACAATGCTTTATATTTTATGAAAGAAAATAGTTTAACATAATTTTATAGTCCATTCTTATTTTTCATCCTGTTTTATTATAACAAAATGCATTTGTAACAAAATGGAATGCACAATTTTTACAGCCCACACATTCGCTAATGATAACAATTAAGTGATTAATGAATATACTGAAAGATTAGAGAAATTAATATGCTAAAAAATAATAAGGGAACTAACCAAATGTTCCACCCAAGATGTTCACAGATGACTCCTGAGTAGGCCTGAATGGACTTAGATCAAATTTGGAAGAGGAATTCAATGGTTTTTAGTGTTTAAGAAATTAATGTCTTTTCACAAATAATGTGGTTATAAGGTTGATTGTTTGTTCCAACAAAAAGTCACACAAAATATAGCACAAATAGAGCTAAGAAATATAAATAAGTATTGTATTTATAATGAAGAAGATAAGGCAGCTTATTAGAAATGGAGCAAAATTCTCTTAAGTAAAAAAAAAATAAACTAGTGGGTATTTTAGAACATTATTAATTCTAGAACCCTAGAGTTATGAACTAAGTACTTCTAAAGTAAAATTCAATGAAAAAATTGGAAATTGATGTATCAAAAAATAGTCATATGGGCTGGGGATGTGGCTCAAGCAGTAGCACGCTCGCCTGGCATGCGTTCGGTCTGGGTTTGATCCTCAGCTCCACATACAAACAAAGATATTGTGTCCACCGAAAACTAAAAAATAAATATTAAAAATAACATCTCTCTATCTCTCTCTCTCTCTTTAAAAAAATAGTCATATAAGTAACATGTATCAAAAATAGCAATGTGATATAAATGAAGAATAGGTATGACTGCTAAAGTACTTAAATAATTTAAAATTAGAAAAAAAAAATCTCTGAAGCATCACATTGACCTGTGATGTGTAAGGAATAGGAATAGGAGTTTTGATTCAAGGAGAAAGATAACAATCTTATTAATATATGTATGTGATACTTTGAATGGAGTTTAAGCTATTTGATGGTTACAAATGACAGGATGTTTTTAGTACTTGGGTTTTTCCTCCAGACTAAGAACATGGACTGATTACAAGTCCTCTTCTTGAAGTAGGGACTGGCATGTGATGTGCTTTGTACCAGTCAAAAATGTAGAAAGGAAGAAACACAACACAAATAAAGAGAGAGATGCCAAATTTGAAGCTCCTTGAAATTCTAAGTCACCACAGGATTTTTCTTTGAAAATATTCCTATGTTGTCAAAACATATTTTGCATAAGAATAATAAACTTTATTTCATTTGTAATTGAGATTTTGGGTATTATTATTACTGCAGCATTACAGTAATACTGAGTGCAACTGAGAAAGAGAACTTCCCTAATCACAAACTGAATAATTTTGAAAATCAGTTAATAGTTAGTTACATTCTTATTGTTTCCTTTCCTCCCTAAATATGATAATGATATTCAAGGTGATGTGATCACGTGAAAACTTGGTGTTATGGTTAGCTCCTGTGCAAGACAATGCAAGAAAGTTTAAATGTGGAATGAGTGGGTTATGAGAGCATTAAGTGAATCAGTGTCCTAATCCCCTGATAGGGATAAACTGGGTGGTTAATTCTGTAGGCACATAGGGTGTGGATGGAAGAGGTGGGTTCTTGAGGGCCTGCCTTTAGAGTTTATATTTTCTCTCTCTCTCATTTTTCTCCTTTCTGATTTCAAGTTCTAAGTGTTTTACTCTACCAGGTCCTCATGTTCTGCTTCACCTGGAGCCCAGAGAAATGGAGCCAGTTGTCTATAGACTGAGACCTCTGAAAATGTGAGTCCCCAAATAAACTTGCCCCTAACTGTTGTTATCAAGACTTTTTAATCAAAGTGGTTAAAAGGCTGACTAAAACACTTTGCTTAGGAATAAATTTTGTAATGTCATCACCTGTTCAAAATATTAGTGGAAACTACTTGCAGAAGTTTTAACCTTTCTGAAATTTTAACTCATTTCTTTCACATCCTTTATCAAGTTGTCCAAATTATTTATTTATCTGTGTTTTTAAGTACTCTAATCTTCAAACCATCTTCTTATTGGTTAGTATTCATATTAACCCAATTCAATGTTTGTTTTTTAATAATAAAACATATCACATAAAATATCCCTTTAAATTCATAAAAAGTTAACCACAGGTTCATTTATAATCACATTGCTTTTTAAACTTTCCAGCTAAAGGTTTTCTTACCGGTACAAATTCATAGAACAATCATAAACATATTTTTGCTAATAACTATACATAATAGAATAAAATAAATATGTTCATAATTATCTCAACAACTATTAAATAAACAAATTATTTCAAGAACTGTATAATATGTGCATTTGTGTATATGACCAAAGTGACTTATAAAATGTAATCTAGAGTTAATTTGAAATGTGTTTTAAACTGAGATATTACTTTACATTAAAAAAATGTCAGAAATACTGTAGTGAAAATAATGGAAAGTGGAAAATATACACAACCCAAATAAATGAATTCAAAAATGAAGAAATAATACAAATTTTAAAAAAGAGAAAAATAACAGCATAACATAAGAGGGTAGAAAATAATTTTATATATTAAAAATAACAATAAAATAAATCTTAATTCCCATTGCAGTCTACATAGTCATCCTTCATAAGCATAAATACTTAAGTATTGTTTAGAGCACATATATCTAAAATAAAAGTACACTAAATATAAAAAAATAAAGAAATAAAAAAATAAAGACAATGAAATCAAAAGAATACTAGGAAATATTTCACCAGAAAATAAAATGTACAAGAAAAATTATTTCTATTAACTAAGTAATATGTAGTGATAAATGATTCAATGCACCAAGAGAATAAAATAATTTCAGGTTTGCCAAGTAAAATAATAGTAATGTGAAATCAATAAAACTGTAAATTGAAAAACAACAATAACAAGAAAATCTTGGGAAAGAAACATGAACAGATATTTCTAAGTATATTTATAATATTAGTAAAGCACTGGGCACGGTGGCACACTCCTGTAATCCCTTTGGGACGGAGGCAGAGGCAGGAGGATGTCAAGTTCATAGCCAACCTCAGCAAAAGCAAGGTACTTGTCCCTTAACTGTTGTTATCAGGACTTTTTATCACAGTGGTGAAAAAGCTGACTAAAACACTTTTCTTAAGAATAAATTTTGTAATGTCATCACCTGTACAAAATATAGTGGAAACTACTTGCAGAAGTTTTAACCTGTCTATAAATAAAAAACAAAATAGGGCTGGGGATGTGGCTTAGTGCTCTAATGCTCCTGAGTTCAATTCTGGTACCAAAATATATCAAACAAACAAACAAACAAATAAATAAATAAATCTATTGTACTCTTTTTATGTAATCTAAAGTAATACTTGGTATTATTTCAGTAAGATATTACTTTGGAATAGCAAACATTCTGACATTGAAAATGTAAATGGATGAATCCAACATTTATTATTTCTGCATCACCAGGAAAAGTCATAGCATAAGGCTATGTTTATTGAAAAGTATGTTTGTAAACAAATGTTGTGCAAAAATATTCCCAGAAAGTATCTACCAACTTCCCTAAATAGAAACTGTTAAAACAAACAAGCAGTTGGAGAGTCTGGATATTATACATCTATTGTGGGAAGGGAAGAATGTGTGATTGGATGCATCTCACGAGAGGCTTTAATACCTGATCATGTACTCCTTCTCACATCTCCATGGTTAATGACATATGCGTATTCATTTTATGGTCTTAATAACCTGAATGCTTTTAATTTATTATATTTTACAATTCTTATCTTAAAGTTGAAATTATTAGAAATCAGTTTAGTGCTACTACTAATGTAGAGTGTCAGTCTTTTTAAAATATTAGTTTATTTATTTATTTTCTAAAATAGTCTCCTGTGGACATACCCAACATCAGGATCCACTGGGCCACATACATAAATTTGGTCAGATTTATTCACTGTTCTTCTCTTTTTTTTCCTATCCCTCCTTCCTCCTCCTTAAACTTTTTCCTTTACTCTACTTATTTTTCCTCTATTTTGATGAAATAAGCCTTGCTTTACAAGGTTGAAGTAAGTTCTTCTATCCCTAGTTTTTCTAGTGTTGTAAACATGAATAGTTGCTGTATTTTGTCAAATATGTTTTCTGTATATATTGAGATAATTATTTTAATCTTGTTCTTAATCAATTTACATAGTAAATGACATTTATTGATTTCCATATATTGAACTAACATTTCATCCATGGTATGAAATCCACTTGATCATGATGCAGTATCTTTTTGATATGTATTTGTATGCAGTTTGCCAACATTTTCTTAAGAAAATGGGGTAGGGAGGAAGAACATGAGAAGAAAATTACTTCTAGATAGGGAAGAGAGGTGGGAGGGAAAGGGAGGGAGAAGGGGAATTGCATGGAAGAGAGAAGGGGATCCCTTTTGTTATACAGAATACATGTATGATGATGTCAGGGGGAAAAAAAGAAGTGGGTCACATTATATTGGGTAGAGAGAAGTGATGAGAGGGGAAGGGAGGGAGGGGGGAAACGAAGGACAGCAGAATAAAACAGACTTTATTATTGCTGTGGGTATATATGTGACTGCGTGACCAATGTAATTCTGCAACCTGTACACTCAGAAAAATGAGAAATTATATCCCATCTGATTCAAATGTATGATGTCAAGATCATTGTACTGTCATGTGTAAATAATTAAAACAAATAAAAAAGAATTTTTGCAACTATGTTCATCAATGATATTGTCCTCACATATTCTTTTCTTGATAAATCTTTGTCTGATTTTTGTATTAGAGTGACACTGGCTTCATAGAATGAGTTTGGCAGTATTCCTTCCATTTCTATTTTATAGAATAATTTGAGGATGATTGGAATTAAAGGATAGCTAAATAATTGTATTACTTGATACTGACCTGTTTAAGCTTTTAATATGCTCAAGGTTCTATTTGAATAAATCATATCTGTAGGGAATTGTAGATATCTTCCAGATTTTCTAGTTTTTTTGGAGAAAAAAAATTTAATTGTTTCTGGTCATCTTATGGATTTTAGGAGTCTGGTGGTATTTTTTTTTTTAATCTCACATTTTGTTAACATGAGTGTTATCTTTCTCTGGGGGGATTATATTGGCTAAGCATTTATCAAAATTGCTTATACTTTCAAAAGTAAACTGTTTTGTTTATTTTTGCATTTTTTATTCACAATTTTATTGATTAATGTCAGTTCAGATATTAATGATTCTGTCTTCTACTGATTTGGGAGTTGATTTGTTCTTTTTCTAGGGCCTTGAGATGAAATGTTAAATTATTTGATGTCTTTCAATTCTTTTGATTTGTTAACTCATTGATATAAACTTTTCTATCATAACTGCTTTCATACAATTCCAGAGATTTTGGTATGCTATTTAACTATTTTTATTTACTTCTAAGAATTTATTCAAATGGTACTCAAACAAGCAGGAGTAGCTAGTCTTATTTCTGATAAAATAGACTATAAGCCAAAATATTCACAAGAGATAAAGAAGGTCACTTCATACTATTTAGGGAATAATATAACCAAAAGGTATAATGATTGTAAGTATAACTAAAACAATAGTGCATCTATGTATATCAAACAAATCCTTCTCAATAATCAGAATCAAATAGAGTAAAATAAAATAATACTGAGTTATTTTAAAACACCAAACTTATGACTGTATAGATCATCCTTACATAAGCTAAGTAAAAATTCTAGAAACCAAATAAATATAATTAATAAAGGGGTATAAAAGACATCCATGGGATATTAATTCCATCAATTATTTAATTATTTGCTTTCTTCTCAGCAGTACATGGAACATTTTCTAAAATAGACCATATTTTAGGCCACATAGAAAAATCTTAGTAAATATGAAAAATAAGAGATAATACCTTGCATTTTGTCAGATCATAATTGGATAAAATAAGAAATCACCAAAAATATAAAAAGGAGAAACCACTGTAAAAAAATCAAGATTAAATAATACACTTTTGGGTAATGAATGGATAGCATAAAAACCAGAGAGGGGCTGGGGTTGTGGCTCAGTGTTAGAGGGCTCACCTACCACAAGCAAGGCCCTGGGTTTGATCTCAGCACCACATAAAAATAAATAAATAAAATAAAGGTGTTGTGTCCAACTTCAACTAAAAAATAAATATTTAAAAAAGAAACCAGGGGAGAAATAATGAAAACCTTAGAAATAAATGAGAATAGTGATATAACATATCAAAGTATCAGTATGAAAATCAGATAAGTACATATGGATAAATCTTGTAGCCTTGAGTTAATTTGTCCTCCAAAGTTTTGCATATTTAAAAGACTTTTGTCAGTGTGTGTGCATGTGTGTGTGTGTGTGTGTGTGTGTGTGTGTATGTATTAAATAAAGTTACACTTTTGAAGTAAAATTGTAAATGGAAATTCATTTGCCCAGAATTTTTTTTTTGGCACTTTGGTTTTTCTCTGATCTCATACCACAAAAAGAATATAGTAAGGTAAAAATTCATTTATTTAATAACTTTCTACTCATTAGAAAAATAAAGTGGAGGTTAACATTGATATAAATAGTTTTAATAGGAACTTGATTTGTCTGTATGTATCAGCTCCTATAATTCAATGATATTCAACATAGTAAACAAAAAATAAAGATACTGTTTCTTTCTTTTTCTCTTTTTCTTTTTTTAATGTATTTTTTTTAGTCTCTGTGTTACTAAGGATTTATATCCTCTAAGCTAAATGTGTCTTTTTAAGAGTGATTTCTTTTGTACAAAGATTTTTTTGTTGTTGTTTTATCCTCAAATTGTCTTACTCGTTAAAATAGAAAACCATTAGCAAAGATAATATACAATGAAAAAAAACAACATAATATGCATACTCAATACAATTCTGTATTAAATAAATAATTCTAGTTCATGATAATAACAGGGCACTTTTAATACAAAATTAAACTTTATTTTTCAGAAAAAAAAACTTTCATCCAAAAATAAGTTGCTACATGAAATAAAAATTTATATACAAATGTTTTAGTCAGGCTTTTTTCTTACATAACTTAGAGACTGTCTAGAACAATTTTAGAGAAGGAAAACTTTACTTTAGGGCTCACAGTTTAATTGATCTCTGTCCATAGACAACTAACTCCATTTATCAGGGCTTGAAGTGAGGCAGGGCATCAAGGCAGAAGAGTATGACAGAAGGATGAAGCTCACATGATGATCGGAAGCAGAGAGAAATATTTCATTCCAGATAAAAAAATATATATACACCAGAGGAATGCCCCCATGAACCCACATCCTCCAGGGACAATTTATGGCCTTCAGTTGGGACTCAATTAATCTATTCAGGGGATTAATTCACAGATTGGCCTAAGGTTCCAATAACTAAATCATTTCTCCTCTAAGTCTTTTTACATTGTCTCGCATATGAGCATTTGAGGGACACCTCACATCCAAAACATAACAGTCCATTCCTGGCCCCCAAAAGCTCATGACCATCTCACAATGCAAAATGAATGTAGTCCATTTCCAAGAGTCCCCATAATCTCAAGAGTTCCAACGTTGCCCAAAAGTTTAAATCCAAAGTCTCAGTGGAGATCCAAGGCAAACTCTTATTGTGAGAGCAGTAAAAATCAGAAGCAATTTACAAGTATCCAATGTATAAAGGTACAGAGTAAATATCTCCATTCACAAATATAGGGGCATAGAAAGAAGGGACAGGACCAAAGCAAGACTGAAATACAACTGAGCAAATAATTTAATAATACCACATCTGGCCTCTGGGGCACATGGCATTGCATGGTGATGTTCTGTCCAAATGGCATATGTAGCTCTGCTACTGTGGCCTTGTTTGTGGCAGCCTAAGAAGCCTGTCTTTTTTTTTAGCTCTATTCCTGTAGCTTTCCTCAATGGATGTTGCAAGGTACTGAAATTCTTAATCTTTGGATGTGGGGTTCTCCACTGCAGTTTCAGTTTCTTCCTCAGATCTCCATACTTTGCCCTCTCAGTTGGTTCCTGCAGTCTCTGACCCTGTTATACTTTGCTTGGCTTCCCAGGCCTTCTTTTGAAATCTTGGTGGACACCTCCATGAACCTCTAACTCCAGTATCCTGAAATCCTGCAGAACTAGCACCAAGTGATTGATGCCAAGGTCTGACATCCTCTCAAGCAGTAGTAAAGCCTCCTGGGAACATGTCTACAGGATCCTTTGAGTTTCTGAGCAAGTGAAAACCCTTCCTAAGTTGCTTTGTGTAAGAAGGATGCCCACTGGTCTCTTCATAAGATAATTTTTACTTTTACTCCCTGGGGCCTGAGATGTGTGGGATCTTGCAAGTAATACACACAATTAGTAATGATGCCCTCAAGCTATTATTTTTATTGTCTCTCTGCAAAGTTGTTAGCATTTCTTTTGTGACAATAATGTCTTTAACAACTGGAAGTTTCTTAACCACACTTTAACCCCCATTTTTCAAGTCCGTGTTTTTCAAAGCATTCTCCTCTGATTTCTGCTCCTTAATAGCACAGTAAACTTGCCCCAAGCTGTCAGCACCATCCATGCCACTGCCTAAATGCTGTGCTGCCTAGAAATTTCTTCTGTTAATTTAAGAAGTCTATCACTTCTAAAATTAACCTAAAAGAAAGTCTCAGGACATGGACAAAATGCAGACAATTTCTCAGCCAGAATATAATATGAATAGCATCTAATTTGTACTTCTTTTCCTCTAAAAAACACGTGAGTGTTCTCGTCTTCTGAGCTTCCACTAGACTTGTGTATTAAGCTTTCCTTACTACAATATAAAGCAATTCCAGCTTGCACTGTTAAATATCTGAAAATTTCTACCACCAATTCCAAAATACTCCAAAAGCATATGAGCCACATGGTCAAGTTAGTCACAGAAACATCCCCATTTTTGGAAACAATTTTTGTTGTAATCAGTTTATTTATTTGCTGCTATGAGTAAAAGACCTGACAGAACAACTATAGAGGAGGAAAAGTTTATTTCAGGGCTCACTGTTTCAGAAGTCTCATTCCATAGATAGCCAGCTCCATTCCTCAGGGCTCGAGGTGAGGCAGGATATCATGGTAGAAGTGTATGGCAGAGGGAAGTGGCTCACATGATAATCAGGAAGCTGAGAGAAAAATTTCTCTTACCATATACAAAATATATAACCCAATGTCAAGCCCCCAATTCCCCGCGCCTCTCCAGCCACAAACTCCAACTCAGTTACCACTCCAGTAATTTCACCAGGGTATTATTTTATTGATTGGGTTAATGCCTGGGGGTGACGAACAACTTGTGTTCCTTGATGCAGCAGGAGTGGAAGCCTTTTATTGTAGAATAAGAGCGGTATTTTTACATTTTACACAGCTTATCTAATTAGCATAAAATAGATACAGCAGTCAACCAATAAGGAATCTCCACACTTAATGGCTCGCTTTTGCTACTTCACAAACCACTCCCTCTGGCATTTTGCCAGGCGCCATCCAGACTTGTTTACAGACTCTAACATTTCTCTGGCAAAATAACAGGTGCCAATCTGACTTGTTTACAGACCTTAACATTCAGGTTAAAATTCTTATATCTTAATTATTTCTCCTCTAAATCTTCCTGCATTTTCTCAAATATATTTTGGGGGACACTTCACACACAAACATGACAATGGTTATTCATTCCTATATTGTACATAAACTAATCTTGGTTTTCTTTCTTTAAATATTGGTATGTAAATTATTACTAATTGTTAATTCACATGCCTAATCATACAATCATTTATTATAATAATAATCAACTCAGTGAACAACTGTTTGAAAATATTAAGTATCTAATTACTCTCTACTATTTGCCACACACAATTTTAAGTATAATGGTTACTCAAATAATAAATCAATAAAAATCTCGATTTTCTTTATTTTTACCTTAGAAGATCAGTCCTACATTCTATATATTTATTATCATCCAAAATCAATATTTTAAAGACCAAATAACTAGTATGGAATTATTTGGAAAGAGGTCAGAATCCCAAAGAGGTGGGTGTTATAGAGATGCTATAAAATAGATGAAGTCTGATTTCATGTTTTCTTAAAGGAATTTTAGGGAACCCACTCTCTTCTTTTTATCATGTTTGACTCCTTAGTATAAGGTGAGTAGTTTATCTTTCAGGGTATGTTCACCACCTACCATTGCATTCCACTATAAGTGCATAGCAAATAAACTAACTGATCTTGGACTAAAACCCCCCAAACTAGAGTCAAAATATAAATCTTTTCTCTGTATAAGTCAACTATGTCAAGTATTCATTGTATTTACAGAAATCTGACTTTCTCAATGTAGTGACTTTATGAAGAAAACTGTCGCAGACAATATTGATGTTATGGTTTAGATGTGAAGTGCCTCCCAAAAGCTCATGTGTGAGACAATGCAAGAAGGTTCAGAGGAGAAATGGTTGAGTGGCAAGTCTCTTAATCCAATAAGTGATTTAAATCCCTGATGGGAGTTTACTGAGTAGTAACCAAAGTGATAGGATGTTCAGCCTCACTGTGAGCCCTGGGGAATGGAACTGGCCTTCTCTGGACTAAGATTTCTGAAACTGTCAGCGCACAAATAAACTTTTCCTCCTTTAAAACTGTTCTTATGAGATCTTTTAGTCACAACAACAGAAAAGCTGATTAAAACATGGAGTAATTTTTTTTTCTTTTTTAAAATTTCTTGAGAGGATATCAAGTCATATTAGAATATCACTAACTGGATAAACACCGAGTTTTAAATTTATATGAGGAATAGAGTCATAAGAATAGTAAACACTATATAAAAACCATGAGGGGATTTTTTGACAGCTATTTGACCGAGGGTTAATCAACAGAATATATAAAGAACTCAAAAGAAGAAAGACATTTTTTAATATTAGTTTTGCATAATATATATTCCAATTAATATAATATTAATATATTATCAATAATCATCTTTCATAGTATTATTAAATATTTTCAATATAATGTCACAATTTATGTTTCTTCCAACTCATGTGTTAGACAGCTTTGTGTCCCTGTGACCAAAATGCTTGACAAGGAAAACTCTGTAAAGGAATTAAAGGTTTATTTTGCATTGTGATTTTAGTGGTTCAGTCCATGGTGGGCCATCTACATTGTTCTCAGCCCAAAATAAGGCAGAACTTCATGATGGAAAAGCACAATAGGGAAGCATTGTTTCATACATAGTGACCAGGAAGCAAAAAGAGAAGGGGAGAAAGGGGAAGGTTCCAGAGCAAAGACAAACCATTCCAGGGCATGTTCCCATGCCCTCCTCTAGCCTTTTCCCACCTGCCTATGGGTAGCACAGTTAGTCCATTCATTGTAAGATGCATTGATTAGGATAAAGGTCTCAAAATATTTTAGCTGTGGACATTCCTGAATCAACACAGGCTTTTTTGGCAATACCTGATATTCAAACCATGACCCATATTAAATGCACTCGAGACACTGGGTTTATTTAAAATACAATTTTAGAAATCAATGTTTTACAGCATGGTACTAGCACCAAAAAAGGCTGGTAGACCAAATACAGATACATTGCTATTTTTAAAACAAGAATTGAGAAGTTTTAGATATATCAATTTTAACTAAGACAGTCTTAAGTTAATATTTGATTAAAATTATTGCAGTTTTATGTACTTTATACTTTTAGAGGTTTGCACATTATAAAATGAATATATTTAGGTTAATGACCTTTTCTGTTGTAATTACTATATGGTATGCCAAATTTACATATTTGAAAATAAGTTTGAATTTCTAAATCTATTCGTTTTCTGCAGTATAAGCTTTTTGGTTTTAATTAATTAGTCTAAATTTCCAGAATATTATGACTGCATGATAAGTATAGTATGATTGAAGCACAATTTATTTCAATATTTGTGGTTGAATAAAGGACAAAATCTTCCTGTTTTTCTTTCTACCATAACTGTGTTTATTTTTACATTTTCCAGCTTAGTAAATGAAAAAATTCCATTTTGCTGAAGTGGCCACACTTATCCCCAACAGCTCCACAAAACTAAGGAACAATTTTATATAGACCTTCCAAATAGCACCCAACAGCAAAACATATCCACTTTACCATTTTTTTCTGAATAATGAAAATTAAATCATGTCATGTAATGTTTTCAGAATTTTTGAAAGAAAATAAGATTGCAAGATATAATTATGAAATATACTCTGAAGCATTTGGTTGTGTACTTTAACCTTTTTAGTATTCTGAATTTCAACAGATGGTCATTCTAAATCTTCCCAACAGGGGTTTGAGTTTTTAAATAGAAGAAGAAATGTCCATCCAATCAAATTCAGAGCTCTGAAAAGGTCAAATTAGTATAGTATATGGCAGTTATTCTCAGAATGTATTAAACATTAGCAATCTGACAGCTTATTCTTTTGACACAATGTAAGACAACTTTCCACATGGGGAAGCTTTTAACAAGAAAGAAAAATGCAAGTCATTTGACATTTTTCCTTGCACCTTTACTAACATAAATTGTAGCATAAGAGCTCAAATTTACTATTACTTAACTTTAAAAAGTATATTTCAAGGATTAAAATTTTTACCCGATTTTTGTGCTCACCAAACCTTACATATATTGTGATTCATTTTAGTATTTATTTGGAGTAGTGATAATAACAATTTTATGTATTTTTTTAAACACTATGTCATATTCATTATCACCTTTCTACCAAAAAACCTGAAATGTTACTTAATACTTTAAAAAATCTTATCTTATTTTTAACTGACTCATAAAAGTCAAAATTATATATGTGAATCTGAATACAAGCAATGTTTTGATAACATAATGTTTAAATTGAGTAAACGTATCCATCTCTTCAAACATTTATCATTTCTTTATGGTTAAAACCTATAAAATCCTTTCTTGTACCATTTTTAATCCTACAAACAAGGTTTTTGAATCTCACTATGGAAGATATTAGCAAAATGAATATGAAAAATATGAAATAATTTATACTTAAAATACAAATCTAACACAGGCTTGAAGTTTATATAGTCGTATGCTTTCCTTTTATTGTTATCACACATTAAAATTTGTTTTTAATTTGTTACATTTTTTATTATTCTGCAACTTTTTAAAAAAATCATAATTGTAATTGTTCACATTTTAATTAATTCAAAATTGTGACATCTTAAGGATATGGATTTACCATGCATTTTAAATATTTAGTTTGGAAATATTTTTTCTTTGTGTGTTTGTGTGGTATTCCAGCTTGAGCCCAGGACCTTGCATATGCTGAGTAAGTGCTTTAGAACCAAGCTATGTCCTCAAATCATAAAAATACTGTACTTTTAATCATTATCTCTACAGTGTTAATTAACAACAATATCCATAAAAGGCAGCATTCTTCTTCTGCATAAATAAAATACTCAGTAAGATGTGCTCCAGGTGAAAGGTATTGAATGTGATCAAAGATTCACAAAATAACTTCTTGTGATCTGTACTTCAATGTACATACACAAATTAAACACAGTTATGTACACTAAGCAACATAATGATTGCAGTACTGTTCATGTTTTATTTGTGCTGTGGGAAAAAAAAGCTACTAACACTCTCAACTTACTCATTTTTTCTTTCTTTAGTTATAATCACAACACACTTTACTATATAATTTCACCAAACTAAAGAAGTTCTCCTATTAAAATATTAAATCTTATATGTTTAATGCAAACATGCTTAGGAACTACACACATGGGCTTCAAGACAGCTGTCCAGTGACTACTATTGAGGGAAAGAGTGGTATGCAGAATTATTGAGTGGTATGGAAAAATTCATTGGCTTTGGCATAGTTACAGATTTGTGCAACCATCAACATGTTTATTTCTATAAAAATAAATTGGTGTAGTCATCACTGTCTACATGTTGAAGGAAATCTTGATAGTTATGTCAGGTCTCTGTTTTAACACCACTCATTTGCTTATTTTTTTCCCGTTATGATTTGCTTTTGTTTGTTGTCATCTGTGTGAACACATTTAGATTTAGATGTTTCTTAATTGAAAAATTGCCATCTTGTTTAAATATGAGTTTAAATTGTGCAGCTTTTTCCTTAGAAATCACATTTTACTATTTAATGTCAAAAGAACATAATATTTACTTTTAATCATTTTTCTACTCCAAAATATTAAATAATCTGAGCCACATTTAGATTTCTCTGCCAGCAAAAGGCGAAGACATTATTTTATTTTCCATGCAGAAAAATACTTCTATGTAACTTATACCAAACAAAGGCTAGTTCCCTCATAGTAAGATAATAAAATTCTTGGAGTTTACTTAAGAATGTAACATATTAATTTTATAATAACAACACGATGTTTTTGGTAATATAGCATCATAAAGCTTACACCCATCCATTTATTGTTGATATGTTTTAAGTCACTATGGTTTAATGAACATTGTGGTAATTGAGATTTTATTTTCAGTTAGGCAATAAATTAAATTTGAAAAATATGATAAATAAGTGTTAACAAAATATAATAAAACTTTCATGCCTTTTGACCAACAGTCGATTGGAATGTTTAATCCATTTATGTAGACTCATATTTCATAAATATAACATGGAATCATATGAAAAATACTATCAATAAGGGAGATGAGTTATACTACTCGATGATTTTCTGACAAGTCTTTCTGCTGCAGTAGGTTTGGAGAGTTTGCAGCTTGAGACCTTGTGTGGGCAATGAGACAGGATCCACTGATTATGTAGCACTGACATCACAACAACACAACTCTTACTCTATTTCTTTTCTTTTCTTTATTATTGGTTGTTCAAAACATTACAAAGCTCTTGACATTTCATATTTCATACATTTGATTCAAGTGGGTTATGAACTCCCATTTTTACCCTGTATACAGATTGCAGAATCACATTGGTTACACATCCACGTTTTTACATATTGCCATTCTAGTGACTGTTGTATTCTGCTACTTTCCTATCCTCTACTATCCCCCCTCCCCTCCCCTCCCATCTTCTCTCTCTACCCCATCTACTGTAATTCATTTCTCTCCCTTGTTTTTTTTTCCCTTTCCCCCTAACAACCTCTTATATGTAATTTTGTGTAACAATGAGGGTCTCCTTCCATTTGCATACAATTTCCCTTCTCTCTCCCTTTTCCTCTCACCTCTCCTCCCTGTTTAATGTTAATCTTTTTCTCCTGCTCTTCCTCCCTCCTCTGTTCTTAGTTGCTCTCCTTATATTACATCTTTTCTATGTGATCAAGGCATTTTTCTGACCGCCTGTCTGTACTACATTTTACTTGGCAACTTTAACATCAAGAGGCAACTTGCAGATGGGCACCAACTTCTACTGCTGGTAAAAGTCAACAGGTGGTATTTACACACCATTTTTTTTCCTGATAACTTCACTACTTCAATATTTCCTGTGCAAGAATTTTCCTCATCTTGCTATTAACTTAAAAGCAATGAGTAGTGTGGTTAGATGTTTCTGAAAAGACCTTTAGGAATTTGATATTTTCCTCCTATTATTTCCTCATTAGCAAGAATTTTGTCTTTATCTACATGTACTTAGGAAAAAGGAAAAAGAGGTGTATATTTTAAGGGCATGACACAGTTGTTGAATACATGTGTTTTGTTTGGGATTTTACTGGTCATAATTTAGTAATATGGTAAAATTTGTTGAAAGTGGAATTATGAGATATAGTTCATTTTTAGGAGACACATGAAAAAGTTAAAATTGGAAATATTCCTTCATTAAGTAATTAAAGGAAATAGTTATAGGGAGACAAATGGAGGTTCTGAAAGATGATGAACTATTACCACTGTTGTACCACAGAATATTTCCACTACTGTGAAAATGTTCCTACATATTTTTTTTTCTTTAATGAGTACCCTCTTCTGGACATAAACAATTAATTTGCTTTTCAACATTATATTTATGATATTTCTAAAAGTTTATAAATATGCAATTATATAGCATTTACTCTTTTCTGACTGTTCTTTTTCACTAAGAATAATTTGTCTGAGTTCACCCAGGTTGGTGTATGTACACAAAAGAATATTTTAGTATATATTTTTTATGTGTACCTCAATGTGTTTACACAACTGTTGATACACATTAAGGATATTTCTAGCTTTTTTTCAAATGACTGATGTTAATAAAATATTTACCTACAAATTTTACATTGTTGTATTTCTTTCATTGCATTTGGGTAAGCTTTTTAAATATTTGTGTTTTTAGTTTTAGGTGGACACAATATCTTTATTTTATATTTATGTTGTGCTGAGGATAAAACCCAGTGCCTCACACATGCCAGGTGAGCACTCTACCAATGAGCCAAAACTCTAGTCCCATTCATTTTAGTAAACTTCTAGAAATGGCATTTGAATAGAAAAGTATTATCTTGCATTTATCCCTGTAAGAAACTCCCCAACTTTTATCCAAAATATTTGAGTCACTGCATAACTTCATTGAGGCCCATATTCTCAATGCCTTTAGAACACTGGGTGTTGTCTTTCTTTTAAAAATGATTGTGTTACTATTTTAATTGGTTTATAGTAAGTAGTGTCTCATGTATTAATTTGCAATTCTCTATTGTATAATTTAGCTAAGCATTTTTATGTGCTAGAAGAAATTACATTTCTCCACCACTTATTAGATAATTTTATTTCCAAGTTTCTTGACATTTTAGTGCTCATGTAATTCTGTTCCCTCCTTTTGTCTCATACATTGCTTTATTCCTTAGTCTTTCTCTCATGTCTCTCTAACTACTCTTCAAAAATGCTGTTTATTTTCTGCTGGGCTCTAAATAATGTCTGATAAGATCACAGATGTAAGCAAATCTAAGCATATTTTACCTAAAAATTTCCAGTTTTAGAATATGTACATAAATTAGCACCAGTGTTAAATAACTGAAACGGTGTTATTATCGGTCACTTGGTTCCTTAGCAATAGCCTGAAGACAGAAAATTAATCATTCAACAGTTAATAGTTCCAGAAGCTAATGTTTCAAACTTTAGTAGGAGCTAATTAGTAAAGACTCTGGAAAACCCAGGCAAAGGACTGACTGCATTATTTTCTATGCGTGGAAATTCTTGATTAATGATGAAACCCAGTTCTGTCTTCCTTAGTCCTGAATTGGGAGGCAAAAGACAAATCTCTAATAAATTTATTTATGGAAATAGATTTAGAATCTTATATAGCACATAATAATCATGATTCATGAATAATCAGACATTCTGGAGGGCAATGTGCATTCAGCCTGTTTTATAAGAAATAGAGTGAGCAACATTAGGACACCATTATTAAAAACAATGGCCAAGTCAACAATAGAGATATTTAAAACTAAAATTATACATATCCCATAATCCTATACTTTGTACAATAGGAAAAATTGACTCTAGAGCAGAGAGATACTAAGAATAGATAAAGGAGAATTTCTAGTGGAAAATGGACTTGTGAACAAAATTGAGAAAAACTTTAGGTGAAAGGCTAACTGATTTTCAACTTACTTAGTAGTTTCAATCTACATTGGAAACATTTGCATCTATATTCATAAATTTCTAACGTATTATTGTTAAAAAGTCTTTTTTTTATCAATTAAACCTGTTTCAGTTGCAGTGTTATTTATGTTTATATCTTGAACATTTATTAAAACAACTTATACAATTCTCCATATTTTGTTGGTTATTTTTATTAATAAATTCATTTTATAGTATTTGGCCCTTTGAGGACTCTTCTTACATTAAATAGGCACATATATTTTTTTCTAGAATTGTTCAGTGAATCTGAGTAGTCTATATATTTTTAATGCTAATAACATTCATTTCTAAGTTGTCTTTAACTTTTATCTCATTCAATCTTGTCAGTGTTTTGTTTTTTATATCTAAATATTTACGATTTCAAGATTTTAGACACTGTTGATAATTTCATTCTCTTAAATTCTTATTATAAGTATTTCAGGTCTAATATTGATTTATCTGATTTTACTCTGATTTATTTATATACACTTTCTCGACATATGGATTTAATCATTTTTCAGTATCTTACACATTAGGGTAACTTTTAACAGATTTCATTTCTCCCTCAATTTGCAAAACTGTATTTTAAAATTAGATACAGTAATATGACCAAATTTTAGCCAATGGAATATATGTGAAAACACATGGCATTATAAGTTCAATAACAGAAACTTTGTGAAGTTTTATGTTCCTATTTATCAAGGATGCAGTATAAAGTGAAATAAGATGTTCATAATAGTAGGCATTATAATTATATTATTTCTGAAAAAAAAGCAAAAATATTATGACGAACACACCGTTTTTATATGCCAAGAAATAGATATAGCCAATTTTATAGATTACATATTTTATGCTTTGAAGTTGAATGACAATTATCTGTTCTTGAGGTAGAGGTAAAGTTATGTTTGAAAAAAGCATGGATTTATCCATTTAAGTGAACAAGCAAACTGGGGAAAAAAAATCTTTGTTGCAATTCCAAACCACTTATCATAAATATATATTACTTAGCAATAAATTTCTTTTAGGAATTAGCATAGTCTTATGAGTGGTTTGTGAATACACCTAGCTCTCAGGAGAATATAGACTGGTGAAATAAGCAGGTGTAATTCAATGCACTTATATAAAAGCATTGTGACAGATAACATGTTTGGATGTAATACTGTTTTCATTGTAGTCTTAAGTTGGTCAACTGTGTACATTAAAGACACCTCATAAATGCATGATTCTTGAATTTTATGATCAAGATGGTTGATATGCAAACATATAAGACATTTCTAATGGGCTCAGCATGTTCTCAACCTAAGAAAAACTCTTGAAAGTCTTGTTTTGAAGATAATTAAGGGGAAGGAATTATTGCTTCTTTCATCAAATAAATTATCTACCAAATACATCAGTTTCAAAAATCATTCTGAGCTTGATTTAAATGTTGTCTACTTTAAGAATAGGGTAAAGGGATTTTCCAGAAATGTTGAGAATGAAAGTAATCTTTTCTATTTCCACTTTCTGTAAGCTTGACTGTGAGAGTAATGAAAAGAAATAAATGTAAAACAGTGAATTGGTTTCAGCCTAGTCCATATGACTACTTTTTTGCCCCCCCCCTTTCTTCACAGTAGGGATGTGTAAGCCTGACTCAATATATTTTCCATATTATTATTATTATTATTATTATTATTATTATTATTCTGGGGATTAAACCCAAGGGTGCTTAACCACTTATAAACATCCAAGCCCTTTTTTATATTTTATTTAGAGACAGAGTCTTGCTGAGTTGCTTAGGACCTCACTAAGTTGCTGAGGCTGGCTGTGAACTCCTGATACTTCTGCTGGTCTCCCTAGCATCTGGGATTAGAGATGTGAGCCACTGCAGCTGACTATTTCCCATATTCTTACTAGCATGAAATGAATGCATTTATTTGCCCCTCAAATTAGCATATTTCTTAATTTCTTTCCCAGTTTCTCTACTATTGAATTTTAATTTCCCTCAAAAGGGTTTGTTGATTTTATAAAGCTTTATCAGTTGACATGCACAATATTCTCTACATAGATTCTATTCTATTCTAGTTTTTAACAGGAATAAATATCCCAAATTACCATGTTTGTGACTATATAAGAATTCAAATGAAACTAATAGCTTTACATGTTAATCCAAGATTAAGATTATGTGTATTGCATATGCATAGAAATAAAATCTGTGCTAAATCAATGTGGCAACATGATATTTTTAACCGCCCTGCATTTAAGAAGTTTTATTTACTTTTTTAACTTATCCAGTAACACCATTCATGTCTAATGAATGGTGCATTATTTATGCACCACATAGGAGTGTGGTTCTAATATGTTTTTAGCTAAAGGTACCAAAATAAAATAATTCTTTTTTTTATTAATGATTATAATGCAATAATAAGCATGTTAAGCTGAAACCCATGATGCAAATGATATTTACCAAGGACCTATATATTATTTTAATTTTGCTTTGGAATATCATTATAAAACTTTCTAAACATTGTATTTCTGTATGTATTGTGGGATTTTATAAATTATGTGGATATCAGAACTATAAAATTAATAAATTATTTGATTAAGCAGTCTATGTATGTATGCATATGTATTTACATATACACATATAATCACAATTATGCATATTATTGAAAAAAGTAATAATATCAAGAAAAAAGCCACTATCAAATGCAGTTTTAATGAATTATTCTTATTTACTCATCACCAAAGACTATGCTCACTAAGTATAATACTACCTGATCATTTTTATTCAGAATAGTTTGGTTTATTGAAATTTTCATCTGAATATCATAGTTATTTCCTTTTTTGAACCTTGAATTATCTGTAGTTATACAAAAAAAAAAAAAGCACAGTCAAAACAATCTTATAAGCTCTGATTAGAAAAGCTATTTCAAAAGACCTGTAATTAGGGTGAGGCAAAAGATTTACAAAGTAAGGTACATATAAATAATGTTTTTGAAATAAATTTAAAATATCCATCATTATACACATAATAGATAACACATAAATGAAAGTAAAAATTTCTTAGACAGTAGGACAACTTTATTTTTAATAAAGATGTATTAATTTTTAAATGTTAATAAATTCATTTATTTAAAAACATAAAATCATTTGTATGGAATATTTTACAGGAAAATTTTTCATCAATTTTTAAAACAGTATGTCATTCATAATCCATCCAATTGTGCTTTCTAACATAATCATTTCTAAACAAGATTTGACTCGCTAAAAAACAACAACCATATTATAGGGCCTTGTAACCTCAGCATGTTTTATATAAATAAACCTGAACATGTAAAGACACTTACTCACACAAGGAACCACAAACTGTCATCATCATCACCATCATCATCATCATTATTATCAGAGGGGTAACCAATTAACTATTAAAATCCTGACAGAAAAAACAAAATGCATTTTTGATTAAACAGTATCTATGCTCCCTGCAGGTGAATATATACATATGTATCTCAATGCATAATTTTTTTTCTGTTAATTCCCTTTGTGCCCTAGGATGCAACAATTCTCCTGTTGAGAAGCTCTTAATAACTAGGCTGGAGAGTCCTCAGACCCTCAGAAAGAGGAAGGAGAAGTCTTTCTGCTTCTCATCTATGTTGCTTTTTTGCCCTACATACTACTTTCAAATTCAAATACTACAATGTTAATTTTGCTTTATTTGGATTCATGTCGAGTTAAAAAATGAAGGGAATTTGTCACCTCATCTGGTACCATACCATTATATATGTAAAATGTAGTTTGGACCTAGAACAGGCTACCTATTTGAATCATAAAAAGCCCAACTGTAGGGCTGGGGATGTGGCTCAAGAGGTAACGCGCTCACCTGGCATGTGCGGGGGCACTGAGTTCAATCCTCAGCACCACATAAAATAAAAATAAAGATGTTGTGTCCATCAAAAACTGAAAAATAAGTATTAAAAATTCTCTCTCTTTTCTCTCAAAAAAAAAACAACTATATTAACAGAATTTCAGGTTGTCTTCATCTCTGTGGTCAGCTATATTTGATATCATTTGGTTCTAAACCTGTTATGCTTGTAATCATAAAATGGTTCTTGGGCAAACTAAAAAAAAAAAATTCTTCCAGGGGTGTACCCATGTTTTTTCTTCAATATGTCTCTTGTTATAGCCTACTCTATATTGAGGTCTACCTAAACCCATTTACATCCAGATATATCCAGAGAGAAAAACATAATGACCAAGAGACCGTAGTCATTTGCTCTTTATATGTAGACATATGATCATATTTTTAAACATTAAATCTAAACTTCCTTGATCACATACTAGTGATGATATCATAGAATAAAATTATTAAATCACACATACTGTACTTGGAATTCATTTTTATGTGATGTAACAGATGTATTAATCAGCTTTTCATTGCTTTGATCAAAGTACCTGACAAGAACATCTTAGAGGAAGAAAAGTTTGTTTTGAAAGGTCTCAGACCCTGGTCATCAAAGCCTATTGCCCTGAGTTGTGGCAGAACATCATGGTGGAAAAAACACGAGTGCATGCTAGATCATGCTACACTAACCAGGAACACAATCATATCCCCAAAGGCATGCAACAAGTCACACATCAGTTACTTATAGTTTCACCCAGAAGTCCACTCAAGTTATTAGTTTATTAAAGGAACTAATTCACTGATGAAATTGCAATACCCATTATCTGATCATTTCACCTCAGAACACTCCTATATTACCTAACATGTGATTTGTTATACAAGCCATAACAATGTATCAAAATTTCATTGGTTCAAACATATAAGAAACATGATAATGGTGACTTTGGAAGAAAATTTTGAATTGCTAGTGAAAATGAAGGAATCTTGAATTTTCCTTGATTTTTGTTAATAGTATAAATCAAACTCATCTTTTATAACATGCCCTCAGAAGAACTTTCTTCCAAGAGGATGCCCCAAAAGAAAGAGGGACCTCCCCTGGGACCTGTCCCTCAAAAATTCTACAACATGATCTAATAGGAACAAACCTTTAATCACAGTGAACCCTCCAGGATAACTAAGACCACACCCAAAGGGTGTATCTTAAGTATTTTTATCACACACAAACCATAACAACAACAACAATAAAGAGGACAGAATTAAACTTTAGAAGTTGATGCACATGTTTATGGCCTTGAGGGTGGTGCTGTTTGCACAGGTATATACTTACCCTCAAATCCATTGAATTGTATGAATTGAATATGTATAGCTTTTTATGTCAATCAAACCTGAAGAAAGTGAATGTGTAAAAGAACAAAATAATAATAATAATATAACCAATTAAAAACAGAAATGTAAGCTTGCTAATTCTGTTGTAATAAATAATATGGGATTTTTGTTAATTTTTTTTCCCGTTACTACTGTGGTTGGAAAAAAATATTTTTTACAAGAAAAAAAAAACAGAGTAGATTACATTTTTAAAAATATTTATTCTATAGTTTTAGGTGGACACAATATCTTTATTTTATTTTTATGTAGTGATGAGAATCGAACCTCGTGCCTACAGCATGCTAAGCATGGGTGATACCACTTGAGCCACATCCCCAGCCAAATTACATTTTTAATGTACTCAAAATGGATTTTCTATATTACTCTCACATAAGGGAGAACGTAGGTAAGATGAAATGTTTAATAATCAAGTAAACTGTCATGTGATCATGTGATGCAACCTATATGAAAGTAAGAAATTATGTCTGTCTTGTTTGTTCCTACAATCCTTGCAGTTAGAACCATATCAGGTGCATGATTTTAAGTACCTGAATTTTTTGATTGATTAAATAAATGAATGTATGTATGAAAGCAATGATTTAAGAAATTGTGATAGATAATTTTCATCTAACATGTCTTGTGGTTGACTTAATTCCTCGGAATTCTTTCATATTTTATATGTCCCCATGTAAAAATATTGTTTTCTTTGAGCTTTGTTCTACAACCACATTCAGGAAATCACTGTACATTGACTGAATACAGCTTGTCACCTGTTGCTGTAGAACTCAAGAGCCACACAAAATAAGTTTATATTAGATTTGGTTGAAATGATTGTAAGAGTCACATTTCATGATGTGAAATTACAGGGAGTCCAATTTCTATATTCATAAAAAATTTGTTGCATCAAAGTCACACTGTCTATGGCTATTTTTGAACTATAGGTTGAATAGTTCTGACAGCAACCATATGGTTCCCAAAAGCTTACTATCTGGCTATTATGGGCTGAATATTTGTGTCCCTGTAAAAAAAATTATATATTGATATCCTAATGCCTAAAGTGATGGTATTAGAAAGGGGGGATTTCAGGAGGAATGTGATTAGGTAATGAAGTCCGAGCCCACTTGAATGGTATTAATGCTTTTTTGAAAGAGACTTCCTAGAAACCTGCTCTTCTTCTATGACCACATGAAGTTACACTGAAAACATAGCGGAGGTATACATCAGGAAGAAACCCCCGAAAAAACATTACATTCGATGGCTTCTTGGTTTTTGTTTTCCAAGCCTCCAGAACTATGAGATAAAAATTTTTATTACCTCTAAGCTACCCATTTTGTGGTATTTTTATAGCACCCAAAAGGATAAAATACACTGGACTTAAAAATTAGCCTACTTTTGGTATATATAATAATATTTAAAAAATCAAACTCCACTGATCTCCCTTCCATTATTATTACATTTAATATTTTAATTAATGCTTTAGAAAGCAAGCAGATTGGGAAAGTGGAGGAAGAAGAGAAAAGATAGATACTTGGGAAGGATTTTGATCAAACTATGTGCATGTACAAACATGGTGTAATCAATCTCACTATTATGTATATTACAAAGCACCAATAATAATATCATATCTTAGATAAACATCACCTTCTCGAATATACCCTACACTAATGGATTGAGTTGAAACATTCTCTCCAATTACAGAGTCATCACATTTTATTGTGTGTGTGTGTATGTGTATGTGTGGGTGTGTGTGTGTGTGATGTTTGCATACATGCAACTATCTCCTTGTTCTGACAAAGATGTCAGACAGTTTCTCTTATTTGAAAACCCCCCTGATCACTAACAGAAAGCCTCCCACATACTAAGAAATACAAATATAAATTAATTGATTTATGGATAAATAGGCATATTTCAATTTAATCCTTATGTGGGCCTCCATGAATCACTCTAACCATCTAGATAAAGACAATTTTATATCATTTGTATAAATGCCAGTGTCCTATCAGCTTTTTGTTGCTATTACCAAAATACTTGATAAAAATAATGTAGAAGAGTAAAAGTTAATTTTGGCTCATTGTTTCAGAGGTTCACTCCTTGACTGATCAGTTCCATTTCTATGTGCTCAAGTTAAAGTAGAATATCATGCCACAAGAATGTGGTATAGGAAAGCAGCTCAGCTCTTTATTGCATGGAAGCAGAGAGCATAAGCAAGGAGACAGGGACAAAGTTTATGCCCCCAAGAGTATGCCCCAGTTTCCTACTTCCTCCAGCATGCTCTACCTGCCCATAGTTACCAACCAGTAATTCATTTAAGTTAATGATCCATCAACTAGGACAAACCGTGGATTTGTATACAGCTCTCATAGTTTAATCATTTCACCTTTGTACATTCCTGCACAGGATATTCTTTTTCCAATGCATGAGCCTTTTAGATACACTTTATATCCAAACCATAGCAGCAACTTTAACTCCATGACAGATGACAAATTGTTTAGGATAATTTATGAATGAAAGTCATTTCATGAAACTTGCATCTCTAACTATCTAACTTACACATGAATTGCTAAGAGGGAAATATGCTTTCTAATTTTTCTTTGCATATCTGAAATAGTGATGTATATGTAATATTCAGTAAAGGGAGAGAGAACAGTAATGGGAAAGATACTAGAATAAAATAAAATTGACTTTCCTATGTTCATATATGAATACACAAGCAATGTAACTCCCATCATATATATATAAATGAATTTATGCACCATGTATGTACGATACGTTAAAATGCATTCCACTGTCATGTGTAACTAAAAAGAACAAATAAAATAATTAAAATGAAAAAAGTAAAGATTTAAAGAAAGTTAATCAGAGCTGACAGAGTACAGGGATCATTGTAGGCAACTATGTTTAAGTTAAATTCTTAGATATCTTACATATTGATGGGTTTTTATATTTGGTATAGATCTGTTCAAACTTCAAAATCAAATTTACATAGGATATTTTAAATTACCTGAAATGATAGAGAATTGTTTAAAAATAACTTTTGAAAGTTTCATTTTAACCAATTTAGAAGGATTTTAAGAACATCTGTAGACACAGATTGCCTTTTAAGATAAAAAAAAAATGATAGTGTGTTTTGTTGAGATTTTCACTCGGCATTTCATCATAAATAGTTTAAGTGCCATTTTTTCTTTCTAAATTATACATCTGAAATAAAAATCAATGCTGACATTATTGTGGCCATATATTAAGCACATTCAGAAAATATCTTCTTTATTCCATAAATAAATAGATAAATAAAAGCCTACCACACTATTATTTTCAGGCAATCTCCTCAGAACACTAGCATTAAAATACTCAAATGCAATATTTTCTGATGATGTTTCATTTGTGTCTTTTTTTAAGCAGATGTTGAAAAAGCAAGGTGATTTGACAGGCATTTGGAAACTGTTTTTTTTTTTTCCATTTATAAACTTGTAACAATCACTTAGCCATAAGTTAAGATTTCTCCATATGCTTGATTGAAATGCTAAATTGTATTTAAAAATGAATGTCATGCATGTAAATTAAGTTTATTTTTAATACTCCCCTAATTACTCAATATTTCAGGGGGTTAATCATTGTATTGTGAAAATAATTAGGATGGATGCATATTCATAGAATATTTTAAAATTTTTATATCAAAATTGAAATCATGAATATTTGTCATGACAAATGCTTAAGTAGTTCAAAAACTTTCAAAGGTAATGAACAAAATTTACAATAAATCTTAGCTGTTTGACAAATTTGTTCATAGGTGTAAAAGAGTTTGAGTATGAAAATTAAAAATCAGATTTTTAGTAAGTTACTCTTAGGTTTAAAAATGGTAAAGATCATGCTAATGACCTTAAAAAGGTGTGAACTTTATATATCAATCACATTTTTACATTTATGAGATATATATTACATAAAATGCACATCATGTATTTCAAGAATGGTGATCTAGTCTAGGGATTTAGTTACTTAGTTGTTGAGAGATTGAACAGCCAACTTTGAATACTAAGGTAACCCAGAGTGGAGAACTACAGTCAGCAGTTGCCCCGTCTTGGTATAGAGCCCCAGAAAGGGAGGAAAGCAAGAAGCTCTGGAAATCTATTGCACAGCATGTTGAGTTAGGTGACAACTATACCCTGTCCATTTAAGAAGCTAAAAGAAATGCTTCTGAAAGTCTTCATCCTGAAGAATTGATAAATGTCTGAGATATATGTTTCATCTGTTTTAAATATTGTACAATGTATAAAATATTATATAGTTCATAATTAATAAATGTAACATTATTTTGTATATCCTTTAAAATTTTTAAATGAATGAAAATTGACCTAATAAATGGTGGGATTAAGAAAGTAGAATTATGATGCCCTTGTGCAAGGGCAATGAGTATTGAAATCAGAAACCCAAGGATGGTGCTTTTCCACCCTTTCCTTCCTTATTTTCTTCTTCCTTTCTTTCTTCCTTCCTTCCTTCCTTCCTTTGTTTCTTTCTCACCAGGGATTGAATCTATAGGCATTTTAACCACTGAGTCACATCCTCAGTCCTTTTTATGTTTTTTTTTTTCTTTTTGTTTTGGGTTTTTTGTTTGTTTGTTGTTTGTTTGCTTTGTTTGTTGTTATTTGGGGGTGGATTGGGGAGACCTGTTCTCAGTATGTTGCTTAGGGCCTCATTAATTGCTGAGGCTGGCTTTGAACTTGCAATCATCCTACCTGGGCCTCCCTAACTGCTGGCATTACAGGCATGTGCCACTGTGCCCAGGCCCTTGTTGGCATTTCTAACTAAATATGGAGAATCTCAAGTAGACCTGGAAGTGTTAAGAGGCTATTGCCAACTGCTGATACCAAAGACATGTGTGTTTTCTGAGCCAGACAGCCAGGGTAAGGCAAACAGTTAAGTTATCCACAGATGACAGGACAGAGAGTATTTAAGATGATTTTCAGAGACATTCAATTATTTGTTTATCAATGGTTTCATTTTCAATCTGAGTTACTTTCTGTTCATCTTAGTGTAGATAACATCATTCCCCATTATTAAAACTCTATGAACCAAACCATCACTTAAGTTGGAATTCAAGAGCTCTTTCAGCCCCTCAGTTTTTCACCTCTTGTATATGGGCAAAATAGCAATTGTGTGAATCTTTACATTTCTGCTAGGGTTAGATTTATGTTTATATAACAGTAATTTTCAAGAAATTATATAGGTGTATTCTCACCTATGTAATGAAGCTCAAATGCCTTTATTTACTATTTATTAACCAGTACAATAAGGATGATGACTTTCCAAAAAATGTCAGTAGTTCTGAGTTCCACTTAAATATCTGAGATAGTGACATAGGTAAAAAAAAAAAAAAAAAAAAAAACAAGGATACAAAGAGTTCTCATTCAGTGCAACTCTAAGAGGGTTTCTGTGTGTGGTTATTCCAAATAACTAAATATTCTAAATAAACCAAAATAATGTGTATTCATGAAATGCCATGGTAACATTCAGTTTTTATTTTCTAACTAATTTATGCAATGGTCTGAAATGTTTCTTTTAAAAACTTGTTTTTAACTAATTTGAAGCAGATTTTGGTAATGAGTTATGTTTATAATTAAAGTTTTTAAATACACTTGATTTCACTTCTACATTGTGTAACATGGATGTATGTTTATGTATTATCATGCTAGTAATAAATAGCTGTGAATCCTCCAGAAATTTGAAAAATTCAAATGAGACAAAATCTCCAGTAAAATTTAGTTAAATACACTATCAAAATGTTTTCCAGAGGTAGAAATGAAGAAATCTATTATCTGGGGAAATTATAGCAGAATGAAGAGATGACCACTGATCACACTGCATGGTAATGTTTTATTTTATAGTTTTTCTATGAAATTGTGATGCAAGCCATACATAATTATTTCATTGTTAGGCAAATTTGCTATTGAACAAATGATTAAGCAATATCAGTCACAGTTTTTAAAGCATTATGTATTTATCTATAACCTAAAATAATTGATTATATGCAGAAGAGATTGTAGAAAGTATTTTACATTGCATTATGACAATCTTAAGGCAGAGATTATAGGAGACAGCAAATAGTGGCTTCCAGAGCTGCTTGATAGCATCCATTGTCAGTTTACATTTATAGAGAACATGTTGGCAGGCTAAATCAACCATGTAGTATTTTCCTCATGAAAGGTGCTAAACACTACAATCAAGATTTCTTTTTAGCTTTTCATGGAGAAGCTTGTTTTTAAACATATACCAGTACAACACCATTTAAAATCCAAAAGAAAATCCAGAACCCATAATTTAAAACATTCTTGCTTAGAAGAACATGTTACTTTGATGTTGTTGTTTTTTTGTGGTTAATTTAAAAAGAAAAAATAATCAAACATCTTAGATTCAGATTCAGAAATGATTTTACTCTCACTGATATTTAAATGTATCAAATCTTCTTTTGTTTATTCATTTTGGAAAACAAGAACTAATGAAAATTTAAATTTTATTATGAATTTACAGCAAATATTCTCTGTTCACATTTATATAAGTTGCCTGCTTTTCACCTTTCAAGATGAATGATAAATTGTATCTCTGGGGGAACCAAGTCACTGTTCAGTTAATGTAATCTCTGCTTAAGATCAAATAGGCACTGATCTTTTTATAGAGTTTGTTTTATTACTGTCAGTTGGATCATACATTTTTCTGAGGTGAAATAAAAAAAAAACAACAACCAGTTGAAATATTTTGAAAGATAATGTTGTAGAAGGTAACAATTCACTTTTGAAAACCGCAGTGAGATTGCTGACAAAAGATCAAGTTTGAGTCAATGAAAAACAATTTGTTTCCTATTCCCTGCCATCATTTTTCTGTATGATGAATAGACATGAAAAAGTAAAAAGCTTATTTTGTCCCCATATTAAAAGAAATAAGCCTCTTTTTCAGCACCTTCTAAGACTGAATACTGGTGTAAATGAAGTAGAGTTAAAAGTAAGTTGAAGGATTTGTTTGTTTGTTTTTAATCAGAGATTAAACCCAGGGGTGCTTTAACCTGAGCCTTTTATTAAACCCAGGGTGCTTTAACATCCAGGCTTTTATTTTATGTTAAGATAGCATGTCACTAAGTTACATGGTCTTGCTAAGACTGGCTTTGAGTGCCGCAGTCTCTGGCTGGGCACAAATCATGAGTCACCACACAGCTTGTAGATTCAAACAGCAATTCTTTATTCCAGATCTGTCACCGGCACTCTACAAACACGTTCTGGGGGAATCCACGTTCTGTGACCAAATGCACACCCACTGGGCTTCTGTCTCCCAAATATACTGTTTGACCCTAAGAACTCAAGAGGAACTCAGGCAGCAGGATACGCCCTATTCTAAAAGGGGAACATCCTAATCTCCTATTATGCTAAACCGGGAATACCCTAAACACGATCCGCCCTGGTCCTTGAGCAAGGTCACCTTACATGCAATGTAGCTGCAAAATGTCCTATTTCTATGAGTTCTTCCACTAAAGAAACATGGGGGTACGCTGGCAAGGAAATTGTCATACCTACTTGGCTGATGGCTCCCGGCATTTGAGCTTTAGAATGGCAAGGATAATAGGCCTATACCGCCATGCCTAGTCAGAAATATTTTATTCTAATAATAGTTGTATTAAGATATAAAGATACTGCAGATAATTAGGCGTATCTCTGAATAGAATTGTGTAAAATGGTACTATCATTCCTTGAAGTACCTGAACTGTCAAAAATAAAAATGCGCATACATGCATACACCTATACCACAAAAACCCACAAGCAAGATTTACCTCAAATTTTATGGATTTTAACAAGACTCCATTTAGATATTCAGCATATATAAATGAAAACAGAAATGTTTTAGACCATGTCATAGTGATTTTCAATGGTTTTGAGTTTCTAAAACTTCTATAAAACATATCATTTTAGATTTATGTTTTGGAATTATTGATGAAGAAAAATTCCCAACTCTCTGTTTTTTATAAGAGCCATTAATAGAAAGATGGTTCAATATGTTATAATAGAAAGATGCTAAATTCAGGATGTCTATATAGAAATATATATATATTTTTTTTTTACTGAAGGTCCCTAACATTTAAAGTACTCCATTTTAAGATATTTTTATCTATTAAAACAAGTAGGATAAGAGTCTGTGTGGAAATGGAAGCACTCTCTTTATATGTTAAAAAAATATCTAGAAGATCTACAATTGCTGATTTGGATATATAGTAGCAAAGTAAATTTACATAGATATCAATTCTCTAAGACATTATGATGAGGAAACTAAGAAAAATCAAGTATAAAAGAGAAAAGTTAAATTGAAAAACAATAACACTGAACTGATGAGAGAAAAGACAATCGAGAAACATTAAATAATTTAAAGATTACAAAATATTTAAAAACCTAAATAAATATACTCAGAGGTGTTTTTGAGTGTGTATGTGTGTATCTATCTATCTATCTGTCCATCTATCTATATCTATATCTATATCTATCTATATATATATATATCTTTATATATATATATATATATATGCAAAAAGGTACTTCATTTATTAAGTGACCTATATGTACACAGCAAAATATATTAGTAAATTAAAACTTGTCAAGTAATTAGTGTCAAGTGTTAAAATAGTATGTAGTTTAAAAATCTAATGAATAAATAAAAACATCAGTAAAGTAAATATTTTGGTCTGCTTTTTTGCTTCTGTGACCAAGAGACTGACAAGAACAATTTTAAAGGAGGAAAAGTTTACTTGGGGACTCATGGTTTTAGAGGTCTCAGTCCATAGACAGCAGGCTCATGGTATCAGCAAGTGGAGAGCAGAGTTCTGCTCAACAAAAACAAAATATATACCCTAAAGGCACATCCCCAATAATTTACTTCTTCCAGCAAGCCCCTATCTGCCTATAGTCACCACTCAGGTAACTGATTAGGTTATTCTCATAACTCAATCATTTCACCTCTAAACTTTCTTGCATTGTTTCACACATGAGCTTTTGGGGGACATCTTGTATCTAATGTGGATGGTCACAGGAAGAATTAAAACTGACATTAGTTAAGAGTGTCAAGAAGAGTAGAAATGTAAAAACAAAAAGGAAGAGACAGAGGATATTGTTTCTGTTTAGAAGCTAATCTGCACTATTTTTCTATGTTATTTAACATGAATTGCTCTGTCACATTGGAAAAGATATAAATAACATTACACAAAAAAGACCATCAGATTTCTCAATTAGTCCTTGTGAAATACTGTCTTTGTGAGAGCAGTTATATCTACTTGTTTATCCTTTATAACACACTATTTTTCCTGAGTGTAAACATTAATGTTTGGTATAATAGGAAGTTCTGATTATATTCCCTGAAATCAACTCCATTTCTTAGACTTGCTTTCATACTCCTCCTGTTAGTTTGACTCTGCTAATCCCTTTTCAAAAGTCTTCTCAGGGCAATTTGTAATAGTTACAGGCATTAAAAATAGTTTTACTTCAAAAAAAGAAGACTTCTGCTGTGGCCATTTGATCTGATAAGTTTTCTTTATATAATTGTCTTTTTCATCATTTCTCTTCCAATTAATTTATAATTGAGAATTCTATAAGAACTCCAGGCTTTGCTCTGCACAAATGAGCAGAACATCTATATAAATGGGAAAAACACTTTCAAACTAGAGAGATGCAAAACATTATATCTAAGAATATGTATTCTTAACACATTAAAATTCTTAATAGTTTGAAATAACTGCTTTACTTTTGTTGAAGGAAATAAACAATGATTGAATATGGTGTCTATGTAAATATTCCAATAAGATACAGTTCCATTTTTGAAAGTTAATGTCAGCCTAAAAGAGCATGGAAGCTTCTTGTAGGGATTAGCTCAATAATAACACTGTCAAAGATGTTACATCCTTGTTAGATTGAAAATTCTAAAATTAAGCCTTCTTGCTGTGAGTTAGAAATTAAATAAAATTCAATCTTGTTTCTATTTAACAGTTATATTTTTCAAAAATTTTAAAGCTAGCTCTATTCTACATGGTTGTTCATTAACTTTCCAAATATATATTGAGTTTTGAACTAATTTACAAAGATTTTCTCTTGACAACTTATTATCAAATAAAAAGAAGTCCCTCAAAATGCCCTGTAATACTCTCTGAGCCTTGATACAGTGTACCAATAAACTACTATTAATACAAGTCCCATAAGGGCTTCACTCATCAATTCATCTCCATTTATAGTCAATAAAATGATAGAATTAGAAAATAGGGCTACTGTTGTTAAAGAATCAAAGACTCTATTCAATAAAAACTGAATTAAAATCATAGTGGGCTAAAGATAGACAAAGATATTATTAGAGTATAAGTGACATGAGTTAAGTTTTATTTTCACTTATATTTATTTAATAATTTTGTATACATAGGAAATTAATGAAAATCTCTTAGTCTATGATAATCAAACCATACCTGTGCCTGAATAAAGTTGTATAGATGTGTTCACTTTGTATTTAATTACCATAGTCAAAGACTACTATAAAACATTTTCTAAACATCCTGTTATTGAAGAATCTACTGAATTCATCTCTGTGTTCTTCTCTAAATTTCATAATACCAGTATAATCATGAAGAAAATATTTTTAAAGAACCCAAAATGTATGGACATTACAGATCATATATAACCAGTATTCCTCAAGCTGTTCAAGTTACTAAACACAAGAAAAGGGTGAGGAATTGGCAAATCAAGAAGAGTGAAAGAACATGTTATGATTAAGTGTAATATGGTGGAGATGAGACCCTAAAGTAGAAAGAGGATTTTAGGTAAAATTAAGGAAATTCTAATAAAGCATAATCTTCCATTAACTTTGTGTCACCATTGGTCAGTTAATTGTGACAAATACACCACAGTAATTCAAAGTGTTATCAATTGGTGGAACTGGGTATAGGGACACTGGACTCCCCCACACTGTATTGTCAAGCTTTTAAAAATTAAAAAGTATGCTAACATTGCAAATTATTTCAATATTTCATTTTAAAACTAAAACTAAAATACAGAGTGAAAAAAAATGAAAACTCAAAATAATCTAGATGTTAGGGATAGTAGAAAGCTCTTCCAGAACAAAGTTTGAAACCAAGAAACTAGAGAGAGAGAGATAGAAGAGAGAGAGAGAGAGAGAGAGAGAGAGAGAGAGAGAGAGAGGGAGAATATATATATGTTTATGTTAAAACATAGTAAGAAATATATATGACAGGAATTTACATGACACTAATGTATACAATTTGGGGGTGTTCCTTATTTCAAGCTCAATCTACTATTTAGGATACTGAAAACTAGTTTATTATACATTAAAGAGGGAACTAATGTTATGTATAGCTTGTATAGTGACTATTGTCTTTTAAATACCAGAGAACAAACCTACACACCATTACTAAATTAACTTTGCTTCTAATACCACCTGAGAAATAAAATCAACATTTATATAAATAAAATTTGATTCATTCAACCATTATTGACTGAAAATTAGTCCAGTACTATTGCAATATTATTAGTAATTTTCACAGATTTTTCACCACTTTTAAATCAAACATATCAACTAGAAGTATATGGAATAAACAATCTGCTCTAGCTAGGATTTTCACCTTGTGCCCATTGAATTCTAGAGTTCTCACAATTGATTCCGAAAAAAATATTTAGACTGTACGTGAGAAGGTGGAAACAGAAATGGCATAATCCAGGCAACCAACTCCTGTTTGACCTAGAACACCTCAGTGTTAATCACACATAGTATACTTATTCACAGTTCTTTTGCTACAAAACATTTTAATAAAATGTCTTTTCTTTCCTATTGGCATTTAAAGTAGATTAACCTTTTTTATTTGTTCTTTTTAGATTCCCATGACAGTAGAATATATCTTAATATGTTACACACACATGTATTATAACTTATACTACCATTCTTGTGATTGTCTTTGATGTGGAATTTCACTAGTGAAATATTCATATGTGAACACACAGGAAAGTTATGGTTGATTCATGCTACTGTCTTTCCTATTCCCATCCTTCCTCCTTTCCCTTCTTTCCCCTTTATCTAATCTATTTAACTTCCATTTTCCTTCTCTCGACATCCATTGTATGTTAGTGTTTGCATATCAGAGAGTATATTCAGCCTTTGATTTTTGGGGATTGGCCTATTTCATGTAGCATGATAGTCTCTAGATCATTCCACTTGCTAGCAAAAGTCACAAACCCCCTCTCTTTTGTGGCTGAGTAATATTCCATTGTGTATATATGCTACATTTTTAACTCCCTTGTGTATATGCCAAGAAGTAGGATAGCTGGGTCAAATGGTGGTTCCATTTCAGATTTTCTGAGGTATCTCCCTACTGCTTTCAAGAGGGGTTCCACCAATTTACAGTCCCAGAAGTAGTATATGAGTATACCTTTTCCTCATATTCTTACCAACATTTATTGTTACTTGATAATTGCCATTCTCAAGGAGTGAGATGGGATCTCAGCATATTTTAATTTGCATTTCTCTGTTGCTAGAGAATGTTGAATCAGAGACCCTGTACCTACTAGAAGATAAAAGTACATCCAACTTCCCATCTTTTCAACTTAGGAACCAAGTTCTTCAATAAGACTCATAAAGTGCAAGAAGGAAAATCAAGAAAAAATAAATGGGGTGGCATCAAACTAAAAATCTTCTTCAAAATAAAGGAAACAATCAAGAATATGGAGAGAGAGCCTACAGAATGGGAGAAAATCTTGGCTACCTGTACCTCATATAGAGCATTAATTTCCAGGATATATACAGAACTGAAAAAAAATTAAAACAAAAAAACAAATAACCCAAATAAAAAAAGGGGCAAGCAAACTGAACAATCACTTCACAGTAAAAAAATGTAAATTTTCAACAAATATACAAATACACAGTGAAAAAATGTAATGTTCAACAAATGTTCAAAAATATGTTCAACATCTCTAGAAATTAGAGAAATGTACATTAGATTAATCTTAAACAATCGCATCCTTCTGCTTAGTACTTTGTTTTCTAATTTAGACAAAAAGTTTACTTGCAAACTTCCAAAATTACACAGAGAAATATAAACCCATAAGTAACTGTAAATCACAGCCAATTACTTTCTATTGGTCGTGTATTTTACATTACATTAAATCATTAGTTAATTTAACAGATCAATTATCCATTAACACAGGGGTGGAAGAAATCAGGGCACATAGCAAAATTAACAAATCTTACAATTAAGATTAACTATCTTTCAAAAAAATTAATCTAGAAATTGGATGTTTTGTAGAGAAAAATATTAAAAATAGAAATAACACAATATAGGGCTGGGGATATAGCTCAGTTGATAGTGTGCTTGCCACACATGCACAAGGCCCTGGGTTCAATCCCCATACACACAAAAAAAATGTTGTAGTTTGAAATCTGAAATCTTCTGTAAGAATGTGCCACTGTGTATTCTTAAGTAAACCACTTTGCATCTTTAGACTTTGATTCTCTAGAAATCACACAATATTTGGTATGATAAAGGAAGAGTTTTAAGTAAAATGGAATTTTAGAACATAAAGAATACTAGGATCAGTATAAAATGACATCATTTTAAATTATAATGAAGAATATAATTCATTCAGATGAAACATTCATGAATTTATATGATACACACTTATAATATCTGTTAGTGTTCATTTCAAACTCAAAATATACTTTGAAATATAAAAAACAATGATAAATATTTTATTATAAGTTAATGAATTAAGGGGCTGAGGTTGTGGCTCAGTGGTAGAGTGCTCACCTTGCACATGTGAGACCCTGGGTTCTGCTCTCAACACCACATAAAAAATAAATGAATAAAATAAAGATATTGTGTCCAACTATAACTAAAAAAATTATATTTTTAAAAATAAGTTAATGAATTAACTTTTCTCTAGCATTCTGTATAATATAACATAGTATAATATTTATGTAGATTAAACTATGTATAACTTAGGAAGCTACAAGTTAAAATTAACTATGGTGTTAATACTCATGGGCATTGGCAAACTCTAATGGTTTCATTTGTTTGTATATTTTTTTGATTGTCTAGATTTAAATTAATTAAAAGACATGTGAATTATATTTAATATTCATAAAATAATATTCAGTCTAGTCATTACACTTGAATACCAGAAAATTTAAGATATCATATTACAAAAATTTCTCCAGGAAAAAAAAACACACACACACAGAAACAGACATGGAGAGAAGGTGAGAGAGATATTTTAAGGAACTGGCTCATTGATTATGTAAGCCAGTAAACTTACAATTTGTACAGCAGTATGACAGGCTAGTAATTCAGAATTTCAATATATTAGACACGAACGCTTTTGGTAGGTAACCTGCCTTACTAAAGTCTGCTGATATAAATGTGAATCTCATCTTCATATACCTTCAAAACAGTATCTACACTGGTGTTTGACAAACAGTTGGGCACAATATCCTATCTAGTGTGTGACAATTATTTGCCAATTTAGTTAAGAAGTTTCTGGCTTCATTTTCAGATGTATGAAAATTTCCAATTTATTTTTATTTTATTTTTTACTTTCAACTTACTACCAAGTAAGTTGTAAATGAAAATAAATGCCAATATTAATATTGAATTTACAATACAAGCATTTAATAAGAATCAACAAAAACATTTTTTGATAATCATTTGACTTTGTGGAATTTAGTACATTGTGTATTTTATTTTTATGTATAAATTTTGTACCATATTTCCTCTATACTGGTAAAACTGATAATAAATTTAAATATATTGATAAACAGATACAATATTTTTGAACTATTTTCTAACATTTAGCAGCATTCCACTGTTTACTCCCTGGAAATATGAGTATATGACCAATTGTAGTAATTTTCATTACTGGATGAGTACATACAACAGAATGGGAAATTAATTAAACTTCTATATCTCAAATACACAGCTCTTCCTTTCTTCCTGGGTAAGGTCTCATAGGAAGAAACCAATGATAAAATACGTGGCTTGTCTGAAGAGATGAGTGATGCTAGAACACAATCAGAGCAGTACAGATACCAGAACTTATAACCTTGGTTGTAGTTGTTGAGGTTCAACAAAAATGAAGAGAACAGAACACTAAAAGGATGAATCCAAGCAAGGGAAAACCCAGGAGACCTAGAGGTTGGAGGTGTTATTCGTCAAAGATTATAAAGACCTGTGTAGAAAAGTGGATAAGGTCAACTTCATAAAACAAGTCCTTTAATTTGCAGACTGTGGAGCACCATTTTATCCAAGCAACGCCATGTGGCAAGTTGGTACTTGTAGGCAACCTGATTAATTAAGAAATACAAACTGTGCCACATTATGATTGTGCATTTCTCTGCATGTTTTATGAGTAAAGTGAAAAATAATTAGTTTTGTTGTTGTTTAGTAAATACATATTGTCTTCATTTGTTCAGTATGCTATCACAAAGTACCACAGACTGGTGATTTAGAAACAGTTTTTATTCTCGTGATTCTAGAGGCTAGAAGTCCCATATCAGGGTGCCAACATTTTTAAGAAACATGTTTCAGTGTGTGAATATTTATTGTATTATCAAGTGAGAGAGAGCAGAGAACACCAAATTTTTTTAAAATTTTTACAACACTAAAACTATTCAAGAAGAGTTTGTCTTTCTAGCCTCATCTAGTCATAACTGAATCCCAAAGCCTTCAGTTGCTAAAGGCAAAATATTGGTGTATAAGTTTTCAACATTGGAATTATGGATTAAAATAGTCTGTAACACCCATCTCTACCATATGTGGATGAATGTATTCACTCCCCATTTAGAATCAAGGCACAGTTAGGGTGTTCAGCTCTAACAGCTCTCAGCTGACACTATCTCTGTAGGTTGTTATTGAGCAAAGGGTAGTTGCATTTCTCAGGGTCCTGTAAATTTCCTGTGGCAGCCAGAGTTAAAGCTTATTCTAGGTAGGAATATAAAGTTCTTGTCCTCTTATTTTAGGGTCAAATTTGAAGGGCATTTCAATTCTAGAACCTCTGGTAAGGTTGACTGAAAACTGCACCAAATGTCAACTTCTGTTTCATCTGATCCTTTGTACAAATTTTGTGGGCATTTTTTTTCTAAAAATCTACTATGAAGTAAATTTGTGCACCTAAAATTGAAAGCTATTGAATCTATAGGTATTACAGACAATTTTTGGCAGATTTCTATAGGGACCCTTTCTACAACATATGGAAATATGTTTTGTCTACTCAGCTAGTATTATACAATTTTAAATAATAGTTCCAAGATCCCAAATTATTTCAAATAAACATATGATCTTTTTTTAAAAAAAAAATTAACAGTTAAAAATGACCTTAAGAAGAAATTATCCCATAGCATATCTCACATTTTGTCACTGCTAAGTATACTTTCTATGCTTGTGAATTATATTTCTGTACAAATATTTGAAATTTGGGATTACATTAAAAACCTATTTTAAAAGCAATCATTTTCAAAGTTCAACACATAATACAATTATACTGTTTATAGGAACTACTGAAATAGCTAAGAATGGAATATTTGAAAATGAAAATGGAACAGCAGGACAATTTAAATGTATGTTTTGTGAGGTTTATTTCAAAATTCATGTTTTCTATGTGGTAATAAGAAATACAAATTGTATATCCATATTCATATATCACCATATAATGCACAATCTATAGTGTAGTAAACCACTTTAAAAATAAAATGTACTTTTCAAAATTATAATTTTAAGAAGGCTTTCATTATTTGTGAAAATAGTATTCATTAACTGTATTTACTTCAAAGAACTTACAAATGAGGGATTTATTCTTCATTGGTCCTTTTTATTTTTTATCTGTTTTCTGAGATATTTCCAAAGATGAATGAATTGTAATTGTAGGCTCACTTAATATAAAAGACTATGAGGAAATATTGAGGAATGAATTGGAGCAAGTTAGAGTCCATGAATGTATGATAATGTAACAATGAACTACACTATTATGTATAATAAACTAATAAAACATTTTGAAACATTGCATTCAACAAATAAAATTAAATATGTCATTTAGAGATAATGATATATTTTTGTATCTCTGAAAATTGCAGCTGTGTCTTAATATCAAAGTATAAATTATGTTTTTTTTCATATTTCAGTATTATGCTTCCTCTGTTCCTTAGACTATTAACATTCAGCTTTGTTTCTTTACTAATATCTATAAATTTCATTTTGGTCTTTTATTAGAAGGGGGAAAAATGGTCCAACACACTTAAAAATATTAAACCCAATGCCCTACTACCTGTAGTTTGGATTTTGGATAGGTTACATACAGTGATCCATGTGACATTTGAATTAAGCCATAGCTTAACAAAAATCCTTTTGTGAGTTTACATTATAGCAATTTGTCTAGACTGAATTATTTTCTATGATAAATTCTGGTTGATTCCAGGTTAATATTTTAACAAATGACATTTGCATGAGATTTGGACTGAGAAGCAATACACCTAGAAATTTGTAGGTTCTAATTAAACCTTGCAGACTGTTGACTGTCATTATGAGTTCCAGTGTTCTGAGGTGCTCATTTTCTTACCCATCGTTTCTTCAGAACTGCTTAAGTGCTGATCAATAGTGAATTCTCAACTTGTTTCCACTAATTTGTAAGGTATGATTCCTAAAATGAATCCTTTATTTAATATCAGAGGGAGTTGTCTTTGATGAGCAAATCCTATATAAAATATCCACTCCATTAACAATATATCTAAACACATGCTTCTAAAAAACATGCTATTCATCGCACTCATGACTCCTGATCTAATTATACCATCTTCTCTTCAAATCAAAGGAATTGCCAATAATCCTTTCAGCAAAAGAAAGTTTAAAGAGCTAGTTCCCTCATATTTAAAGTGTATTATTTTAATTTTATGGTGATATTTGATACTTAAGTAAATAAATAAATAAATGTAGGTTACCTTAGGAAAGTATAATTATGAAATATTTCTTCTATCCCTTGAAGGAGTAAGGAGATAAAGGAATTAAATAAATGTCAAAAGCCCTTCATTCCTGTAATCGTTTTATGGATATGTTTAAATTCAAGATAATTTTGACTAAATATATATGCAGACACATGGAAATGAAAAAGTATTTTATAACCCAAATTTTCACATATCTGTCCAAATTATCCAGCAAGTGTTTTTGTTGTTGAATTATTTTTCACGTGTTTTTTTTTTCACTCCCACACCAATTTCCAATCTATATTTTACAAAAATATCTCACTATTCTTATTGGTTGTTCAGTTGTGTACTGGCTATTTATAGTGATGAGTATACCACAAGGGGGGAAAATCCCTAAATGATCAGGCTTATGGTTTTTCTCTGCTATATTTGGAACAACATCTTTAAGGTGCTGTTCTTGCTTAAGATTCTCTATAGCTTTCAATTTGTAGTCCTGGATTCTATTTTTAACTCCCATTTCTAGTTCTCAGGGCTTTTATTTAATCTGCTTATAGCCTACTCCTTCCAGGACTAAATTAATGGGCAAATGTAACATATTTTACTATAAAGGTTTATCTTCAAGTGCCACCCTCCCCACTTTCACAAAAATATAAAATATTCTTATTTTTGATGACATATAAATAAGGTAAAAAGAAATTTTAATTTGAAATGTAGAGAAAGCAAAATTAGTAATTAACTAAATATTTTTCAGAGTGGAAATAACACATTTTTACAATTGGATATTTTAGCTTTTTATTTTGTTTCATTTTTTTAAGTTGTAGTTGGACACAATGACTTTATCTTATTTATTTATTTATTTATTGGTGCTAAGGATCAATCCAAGCACCTGGAATGTGCTAGGCTAGTGCTCCACTGCTGAGCCACAACCCCAGGCCTGATATTTCAGCTTTTTAAAGTAACTGTACCATTTACTTCTGGGAGATGCTTCTAAACATATACTTCAAAAAAAAAGTTATTTTAGTTTACACACTTGAATGCTTGTTCAAACACAATTAAGACATTCCTTTCAATTTTTTGGTTTTTAATTGTTGAGTTGGTTCTAAATGCTGTTTTTAAAATTTCTTCTTGTGTTTTACTTAATGGGTAGTGTCAGTTTTTGGTGAATTAATAGTCTAGAATGTACCAAAGTCAAGATATGGAGCAAGTTCAAATGAATTAGGTGAATTGGATCTGATACATATACATATATCTAAATATTAAATCACTTCATTCTTAGTACCAACTCTGCTTAATTTGTACCACATGGAGAAGAAACTGGCAACAGAAGTCCCATTCTTCTTAAAACACCTATATGTATATGTCTGTGTGTATGTGTATACAAGTGCTCCTTCCAGATTTATTTCTTGTATATACATAAATGCATGTAGTCATACATATTTCACATATAAAAGAATTCACTTCATATATATTAGTTTATATATAAATATAAATGAATGCACTTCTCTTTCTCATACATTTTGTGTCCACATAAGTATATTGTACACATACATATAATGTGTCAATATTTGTCAAATATAAAACATATATGTATAGGTGTATATTCACATAGTTAAATGTATGAAAATATAAATGATATGAAGAAAGCAAAATATTTGTTCTAATTAATCAAACATCAGAAATAATAGGTTTCAGTGGGTGGGTAGTGGCTAAGTGGTAGAACACCTGCCTAGCATGTTCAAGACACTGAGTTTGATTCTCAGCACCACATATACATAAATAAAATAAACATCCGTAGACAACTAAAAATAAAAATAAATAATTAAATAAAATTAATATTAGGTTTCTCTTTAAAATTTTATAAAAGATAATTCTATTTAGATTTCAGACTGTTCAGTTAACATTTAGAGAACAAAAGTAATAAAATTATTTTTATGCACTAAATCACCTTTAATAGTTGATAATCAAAAATTTTTGAAAATTTTTCAGAGTATGAATTCTATGCAAAAATGTTTCATACTATCATTACAGAGAAACATATTTTTAAGAAATTAAAGATCTCTATCCAAAATTTAGTAGAGCAATAATGAGGACTATTCCCATATATCATATATCAGCTAACATGAATAAAAATGAAATAGATTAAGAAGAGCACAATGGCACAAGCCTGTAATCGCAGCAATTCTGAAGACTGAGAATGGAGCAATGCAAATTTAATGCCATACTCAGCAACTTAGTGAGGCCCTAAGCAATTTAGTGATATCCTGTCTCAAAATCTAAAGAATGAACATATAAAGGGCTGGGGCTGTAGATCAGTGACAAAGTGCTGCTGAGTTCAATGCTCAGAACAGAATGCATTAAGAACATATCCGCTTCAACTTTACTTAATTAATGAACTATTTATGGGTTGTACACAGATAGCAAATGTAGAATTTAAATAAAGAACTATTAATAGAGTGAAAATTAATAATAAGAAGTGACATGCAGTTGTCCTAACAATAAGCACGAGTGACTTGGAATTAGAAATTCTTGAAGTTTTGTTCACATTCCATAACAGATTTTTTAGAAAATATTTAAAATATAATGCAATATTTTGATTTTACCCTCCATGACCAGAAAGATTTTAAGGATACATTCTTTGGTCTTAGGTCAAGAACCAAACACTGATGTCAGAAGATTTCAGAATGTCGGAAATTGAAATATCTAAGGTGGTAGCTCAGTGGTAGAGCACTTGCTTAGCGTGTGTGAGGCACTAGGTTCCATCCTCAGGATCACATAAAAATAAATAAATAAATAAATAAATAAATAAATAAATAAATAAAGGTATTGTGCACATCTACAATTAAAAATAAATTAAAAAGAGAAATAGCAATTTTTATATATTAAAACATTTCACCAAAATGAAACTTTTTTTAATCTATAATAACAGAACAAATTTCTAACAACTGTTTTCAAAAAAAAACAGTTTATTTGCTAGAACCTGAGCATGAAGTAACCAAACTGATTCTTAGAAAATGTGTTTCTCATATAACGCTTGACTAAGACTTCTAATTTTCATATCTTTTAGAGAGGACATTGTTAGAGAAAACAAGAAAAAAGAAAAAAGTTGGAAAATAAGAGATTGTTTTGTTTTGTGATTTGTAGCATCCCATGAAAAAATGTTTGTCCTAAAGCATTTACTTTGCTACAATATCATTTGCAGAACAAATACTTCAGGACAAACTATTCAAGAGATGTTACAAATGGCTAAGTATATTCAATAATATAGCAAAATATTAAATTATTATTTTAATATTACTTCAAAACTTGATACAAATAATTTTGAAGATGAGCACCAAGCTTTATTAAATGAATCTTTAGTCACATGCACCATTGCTTCACTTTATAAAACTTCAAAAACAGCATCATTACTAGACACTAAATCTTCAAACCTAGGAGTAAAAGAACAGATATGCCATTGTCTTGGTTAGTTTCAAAGAAGGAAGGAAACGGAAGAAGTAATTCCCTGTGGTGATACCATTCCATTATCAGTATCAATATTCAACCTCATGGGAAAGGAAGAATACTTACAGAATTAAATGTTGCTATCATTCACTCATCTGGTAATTCTTCAGGACACTCCAAGGAACATATTCCCTTTTTCTCAGAATTTGATAGCATCATTTGAAGGGTTCTAACTAAAGATAGTATGAAGTAATAAGTGCCATTTTGGGGCTGAAATATGTAACTGAGTGTGTATGACAATAACCTTCTATGCAGTATATCCCTCATCAAATTCGTTGAAGATAGACATGTAGCAAATGCACATGCCACCCCTCTCATTCATAGGATGTTACTATTTATTTTCTCTCTTCTGAACTTGACTGCCCTTGTGACTATCTTTTCCAATACAATGCAGCAAGAGAGAGTGTGACAGTCAGGATGCATATGTAAATGTCCTTCCACAAATGCTCTCTTGTAAGCCAGATATCATAAAAAAAAATGCTCAGACCAGACTACTTAATTGTTAGCAATAAGAAGCAGAGAGAGTTACTTCTGAAAAAGCTCCAGAGGTGTAATTGAAGCCATCTTAGCCCTTCCAACCAATCCTGTTACTAGGCAAGTACAGCAGCATGAGTGAACCATGTCAAGACCAGAAGAAAATAAGTACCAGAATGTTTAACCTCAGGATCACCTACCTGGAGCACTTGTTAAAACATGCCCTATTGAACTATGTTTCTAAATCTGATTCATTTGATCTGAGATGATGCCCAAACTTTGTATGTCTTCCCTTAATCTGATGTCATAGTTCCATAGATCGCTATTTGAGAACCATGTAAATTATTCAGTTAGAAGGTAATGTCTCAATGGTATAGAACAGTGATTATGAGAGCAGATAAATATGGCTCTTTAAAGTAAGGGGGCATATTTGTTCCTGGAAAATAATGCCAGATATTTTAAATCTCTGGAAACATCTTCATTAATACAACTGTAATAATAAATTCTTTTATAATTATAGATTTGTTCACCTACCCCTGAAGTATATCTTATGATAATATTTGCGTTTGGCCCATTGTTGATGTTTAACAGTTGACTATGTTAATTGTCTATTGTTATATAACAAATACCTCTAAAATGGCTTTTTTTAAAAAAATGCATATGTTTGATATTGAAGTTTCTATAGATCAGGAATGTGGACACTGCCTAGCTGGATTTGCTGCCTCAGAGACTCTTAAATGCAAATGAAATGTCTCTCCAGGTTTTGCAATCTCATGTGGATATTTGACTTAGAAACACCACATCTGCAATGTATGCACACATGACTACTCAAATCGTTCTTGGCAGATCTCAGTTCCTTGGGCTGTTAAACTAAAAGTTTAATTTTTTTTAATTTTTTTCTGGCTGTTATCTAGAAGCTTCTAACAGTTCACTGGCAGAAAAAAAAAGTAACCAGAAAAGGACCAAATTTACAGTCTTTTAAAATCTAATGTTGAAATTCACATACCCTCACCTCTGCCCTATTCTCAACATAAGCAAGAGATTAGGTCCAGACACCACACCAAGGAGGAGTCTGTTAAGGATATGAATACCAGAAAGTGGAGATAATTCTGACTCATGTCTCAAACCTCCTACCACATGGAGATTCAGAACATGCCAAAATATGTACATGGTGCATCTGTGAAAGTAATGGAAAAATAAAATTAGAAAAATACTATGCATTTTTAAAAGAGCATATGTGTTCTTATTGTATTGAGAAGAAATTTTATACCACTACCAGAAAGGGAATTCATTTTGTTACATAAGTTTGGGTATTAAGAATAAAGAAAATAAAAATGTTCGGAGTGTATAACTGTTATTTTTAACATTTGCCTATATATGCATACACATATATTTAGCACAACTGTTAGTATATGCATACATAATTATATGCATGTTCTGTTTAGGATTTTTAGATTTTTCAAATGGTGGTAAGTCTTTGAGTTAATTTTCTATTATACAATACTGTCATTCTTCTAATTTGTTTTAATATCCAAGCTGTATTCAATTGTCTGAAAGTACTATAATAAACTTAATTTTTACTGATAGAAGATTTTTTTTTCCCTGTGTTGTTAGTTTTGTGCCTAAATAAAAGCATATTACAAGGAGACATGCTTAAATAGTGAAATTTGCGGGAAAAACATAAAGTACAATTTTCATTTTGAACGTATATTGCTGCAAGGATATTTTATCTAATTTAATCTATAATTTGATAATGTATAAAAGAACTCTTTTTTTAAAAAACCTATGTCAAAACTGTAGGTTTTTTTTTTTTTTAAAAATGTACTTTACAAAGTGGATTGCTACATATTGGCATCTCATAGAAGGTTAGTATATGTTTCTTTTATTGTGAAAATATTTGTTGAATTTTAATAAAAGGTTTAATACTCTTTTATGCTTTTTTCCCCCAAAACATCTGTTTACTTCATTTGCTGATTCTTTCTACTGGGTTATTATTTTTTCTTGAATTCTAAGAATGTTTTAAGATATTTTATTAGAAATAGCTATTATAATATTTTTCCAGTTCATATGTTGTTCTAGTTTTCACTTGCCATGCAGAAATTTTTAAATGGTATTCAGTTAAATAGTTAAAATTAGCAATGCTGTAACTAAATATCAGTCTCCAGCTCCAGTATGGCAATGTTGTAGATGAGATGTGCACATCTCCTTTAGTGAAGGACTTGGCTGCCCATAGTTATGGTCAGCAGGCAGAATCCAACCTTCTGTCAACTCCCTCAGGTTCTGGCTCAATGCAAAGAGCCACGGAGCCTCAAGCCATTCTCTTTTCTGAGCACTTAGGACCCGTGACTAAAGGAGACAGATATAAATTCCTATCTGAAACAGCATAACTCTTGATAGGCTACCATGCTACCTGGTGAGTGGGATGAACATTTGTTAAGCTCACCCCAAAGACTTTTCCCTCTGCTCACTGCATCCTGCTCCTTCACAAGCATAAAAAAATTCCAGCACTTCAAACATTGTCTCAGTATCTGCATCCCAAGAATTCAGCCTCTTATATGTGGCAGTTTTTACCACAACAGCTTACCTTGCACCTCTCCATAGGGATTTGATTATCATTTTATTTCTTTTTTTAAGTCATCCATAGCAAGCTTTCTCAACTACAGATTACCTGATATTTAAATTCTCTAGTTATTTAGATTTAGGTTTGGTGTTTAGCATTTTATTCAAAATGGATCCCATATTTGTCCATTCTGAGCAAATCTCAGAAGTTCTCTTATTTAAGAATTTATCACTATTTTCTATATTACCACATTCTTTTTTTTCTTTTTCTTTTTCCTTTTCTGGTCAGTACTATGGAGTGAACCCAGTGCCTCACACAGTCTAAGCAAGTGCTTCACCAGTGAGCTACATGCCCAGCCTTTTATCAATTTTATTTTCAGACAATTTATCACTAAGTTGTCCAAGCTGTCTTCAAACTTTCAATCCTCCTGCATTGGCCTCCCTGGAGTAGTTTCGATTATAGGAATATGCCATTGTACCCACTATTATCACATTCTTGAATTCCAATTAAAAATATTGTATTTTGCTTCCCGTTATAGCTGCTCTTTCTTAAGTTCTTTTTTCATGATTTCTAGCTTTTTATCTTTTTGCACTGTATTGTATGTAATGCCTTAAATCTGATCCCCAATTTTTTTGAATTAGATTTTTCTTAAAAATTAAAAATAAATTTAAATTTATTTTATTTCAAAATATCTATTTATATCGATTTTCTTTTTCTATCAGCATAGCATACCATTTAATTGCCTTTAATTCCTCATGAGTACTAAATTATCTTATTAATATACTGAAACACTTTTGTAGAGAAAAACACATAATTTTACACCCATCTGATGTATTCTATTTACTTCTGTGGGGACAGAAATTCTGGAGTTGTTGAATATTCTTTTCCTCTCTTTCACATTTGTTGTCTTCACTACAGTGTAATATGTCTCTTTTAAAATGTTCTTTATGAAATGCTACTTGAAAATAAAAAAAATGTGTAATTGGGGTCCAAGTTCAAGCAAGTCATACTTCAGGAAGTATGATACTGTACTTAAAAGGATTTATGAAATGAAAGGAGGAGAAATTTCTAGAGATAGAATGCTAGGTGAGCGATAAATTTCTCCCCTGTAAAACTTTAGAGAAATTAATTTCAACTATTAAAAAAGGAACAAAAAACAAATTGTAGGTGAACTAAATGCAAAGACAATGAAGACCAAAACATCCTTCTAAAAGCCCTCAATATACAAATAACCAGAAAGCAAATGATAACTAAAACCCACTACTTCATAATGAGTCCTGACATTGCATACAGTCATAGAACTTGCATATGGTTCCTGCCCTTACACAAACACATACATACACACACACACACACACACACACAAACACATTTCAACCTAAATTTGCTCAAATATTTTTCTTTATTTTTGAAATTATACTGCAGGGCTAATTGTGATGAGAGAGAGAGAGAGAGAGAGAGAGAGAGAGAGAGAGAGAGAGAGAGAGGAGAGAGAGAGAGAGACACCACAAACAAGAAGAGAGAGAAAGGAAATATAGGCCAGAAGATATTCACAATGTCTATCAACCAATGAATATGAGGAGTCTATATTTGGATATGGATTCAAACATATTAGAATTGGTGTTTATGTGATGCAAATGTGTACTAGAACATTTATTGGGTATTTAATGATATTAACAAATTATTTTATAGCCCTTACCGTTTCTTTGGTTCATGTTAAAGCCATAATTTCTCATTCCATTCTAACAATGAAGGAACAGTCAAAAAGAAAATTTGATGTAGAATATTTTCCAAGAGTTGACAATTTTTAAAGTTGATAATTGCAAACACAAAATAAAGTGGAAAGTAATGACAACCTCTTGATTTTTGAATGAATACACAACTGGTATATTCCATCTACTTAATTACTTTGAAGAATAAAAGCCCGTTGCTTAAAAGTATATTTTTAATGCATTTTTTTAAGAGAGAGAGAGAGAGAGAGAGAGAATTTTTTAATATTTATTTTTCAGTTTTCGGTGGACACAACATCTTTATTTTATTTTATGTGGTGCTGAGGATCAAACACAGTGCCCCGCGCATGCCAGGCGAGTGCCTAACCGCTTGAGCCACATCCCCTGCCCTTAAATGTATATTTCTTATGCCAGTTCTGTTGTGCCTTTTACCCATCAGTTATATTTATAATCTATGTGAAAATTTATATGACAACTATTTTTCTAAAATTAAAATCACCAAATAGTTGGCTGTTTAACATCCCTGAATTTATTTCCTTGCTTATAAACTGAAGGCAAAAATATGTATTGCCTTCATTTCAAAAGATTGCTTTGATGCACAAATAAAAGCACTTTTTGTTTATTTGTTCCTTTTAGTAATACATGACAGTAGAATGTATTTTGACATATATTACATACATGGACTACAACTTCCTATTCTTGCAGTTGTACATGATGTGGAGGTACACTAGTCATTTATTAATATATGAACATAGAAAAGTTATAACTTATTCATTCTACTGTCTTTCCCATTTCCCTTCCAATCTTGTGAACCTCCTCTACATTCCACACCCACCCATCCCCACCTATTTTGACTCAGCATCTGCATATCAGAGAGAACATTCAGTCTTGGTTTGTTTTTTTTTGTTGTTGTTGTTTTGCTTTTTTGGGATTGGCTTATTTCACTTGTCATAATAATCTCCAGTTCCATCCATTTACCAGCAAATATCATAATTTTATTCTTCTTATAACTAGCTGAGTAATATTCCATTGTGTATATATATACCACATTTTCTTTATCCATATATCTGTTAATGTGCTTCTAGATTTGTTCCATAGCTTAGCCATTGTAAATTGAGCCATTATGAACATTGATGTGGTCTTATCTCTATAGTATGCTGATTTTAAGTCCTTTGGGTATATGCAGAAGAGTAGTAGGATAACGGGGTCAAATGGTGATTGCATTCCAAGATTTCTTTGGAATTATATAAGAATGCTTTTAAAATACATTTTATTTCTTACAAGTGCTGAGAGTAGATATTACTTGATCACAGCACAAAATTAATAAATATGTTTAATAATGTTATCAATTATAACTAGATTTCATTATTGTGTGTGTATATAATTAGAACATCACATTAAAATCACAATAAATACATATGATTTGATCTGTTCATTTAAAAAATAAAAGAAACACATTTCCTTATCAGAACCATGTCTCTAAAACTATGAATATAGATTTGTATTTTTAAGCCATTCCAATAAGTCTCCTCCAAAATACCTGCAGAAAAATGACAAATATTTTAAAAGGTCTAACTACAAAATTGGCTCAAGAGGAATTAATCTGAATAGTTGCATGTTTTTACAAGACATTGAATTATTTATTCCAAACATCTCTAAGAGGAAATTTCCTGGCATTAATTGTTCCATTTTTTTTTATGATCTGGGAGGACTGGTAGCTGCTACCCTTCTCTAAGCCAAATGGAAAATTAAGGCTTTGCCAGTTTCATTTTAGCATAACCTGGATACTCTTCTATGTGCTTTATAAATAATAACTTGTCAGAAAAGTGTGCCATATTAAGAGAGGAAGTGATGAAAAAAATTTCAGAAATGATTATTTCCTACAATAAAGGCAAAATAATATATAATCAGAAGATTTTTTTCTGCTTACAATTTACAGAAACTTGCAGGCAAACTTGAATATGATTCCAAGTGAGGAATTAGATAGTACAATTGATCAATTCCTTACACTTATTCTCTTTCTGTATATAGAATACAGAGCAATTGTTTATACCTTGGAATATGAGAACATACTGGCAGGCTTTTTGTTCCCTGTTCTTCCCCACTTACTTTGTACCTTTCAAATCAAGCCATGTATTATCTTGCTTTTTTTCTTTTTTTCAAAATTTATGAACCCTTCAAACATTATTTTAAATATTACTTTTTGATTTACACTAATTTAAACCCTATCATCTATATATTACAGAAGTTTAATAAACTAATTCTTGAATGGATCCCATAAATAGATATTAGATGATGTAAATAACCAAACTCTTTGCAGCTTTCTTCCCACTGGTATTATGGCTAGAAATTAATTCCCAATAAAATATCTACCTTGGTCTCTCTGAAAAAATTAATTAATATCAATTCTTTAAAATTGAGCTTTGTGGTAGATAATGCATTAACAAGGCATAATTATTTCTGACATAAAAAACGTATTCCGATGGTATTAACAGTATAGTTCCTGGGGAATAAATGAAAAAATCAGAAACTAACTAAAATTACACTGAATTATTGACTGGAAAATGTCATGTAGGAAGCAGGACCCAAAAGAAATGAAAAGCTTATTTTCAATTTCAAATGTTATTTATGATTATGCAAATAGAGTTAATAGTGAACTCACTTGTATAGATAAAAACATATAAAAATAAAGGTAGAAAAGTTGTATTTACTGAAATAACATTTATTACATTTAATATTACTTAATCTAATTCACAAATTATATAATTAATAAACTGTTTAAATGCTTAAGAATGGAGGTTTAAATTATTACTCAACATAGTTAATGATTATAGATATTTTGAACAAAAACTTCCTTCTTAAATTATAGATACTGTGTCATAACATTTACTGAAACATCCCACTACAATTGGGTTATTAAAATACAGGTATTGGTGTTAGGTTTGTAGCTCAGTGCTAGAGTGCCTAACTGGAACGTGTGAGGCACTGTGTTTGATTCTTAGCACTGCGTATAAATAAAATAAAGGTCCATCAATAACTAAAAAAAATTAGAAAACAATAAATAAATTAATAAATTAATTAATTAAAGGTATTGTATCTGTGTACATTTAAAAATAAAAATGATTGTATAAGTAAATAAATAAAATACAGATATTATATGTTTTCAACCAGAACATATCATATATAGCTTAACCATTAACAAAGAAACCTGTTTAATAAAATTAATATAATGTGCAAAATTAATTTCTTCACTATTTTTATTGGACTTTTGTTTTACTTTATTATATCTTTAGTTGAGTATATTAATATTTGCTTTAATGTTTGAATATTTGTAATGTAAGGTGATTTGCAAATCAAGAGTAAGTTTATTTAAATATTTAAGCATCATTACCATAGAAATAATATAAATATCTGAAATAAGGACTTCTTAATTATAAAGTTTGCAAATCTGAACTTAAAGCAGTTTCAGAAATGAGACTTTTACAAATATAGTGCTTAAGAATGAATATAGAAGACTGTAAAGTGTTGTAACTCATCATACTTTAAACCCTAATAGAAGTATAGCATTGCCATTGTTTTTTAATAAATACTAGTAAAATATGCAGATTCTCCAATTTATGCATAGATAATCTAAAGGTTTTATAGGTTAGGTCCCAAACTGTAAAATTTGCAAATTATTAATATTTATCAGGCTTTTCTGATCCAAATTGCATGATGTTTTTCCTATTCATACACTTACAGAATTGGATAATTTTACCCAGTATATTTCATTAATATAGGGAATCCTTATATTTGTTATTCATAGTTAATTGCATGAGAATGACTTTTCTTACTTAAGAAGTTGCCAAAAATGTGAACATTTTTCTTTAATATGACTTTAGTTGCCCATCAATTATGGGAAAAATGCAGATTATTTATATATATATACACACACACACAGACACACACACACACACACACACACACACACACACACACATATTTGTTCTTATTTTAACCAAAAACAATTTTTCTTTTTTTCATTGTGAAATAAGTTGACCTAGCCACTGGACAGGAAGTGTAACCTCCCTGGGCTTCTCCCAGAAGATGCTCTGAATGGTGAAAAACAGCTTCTGAGGCAGGAGGAAAACAGTTTGGTCCGAGCATCTTTGCCTGCTTCTGCTCAGGACCACTGGCCTTATTTGTTTCTTTTCCCATCATCCACAATTCTACCAGCAAAGCTATCAAATCTATGGTACTTGTGACAGATATTGGCTTTGTTAAATCATACTTCTGAGTGTGCTGCAGACTGCAATTAAGAAACAGAGCAAAAGAATATGTCAGAGGAAAAAAATCACAAGAAGAACTCTTCTAACAAATTAGAGGTAAAATACTACAGGATTCAGATTTCCAGAAATTTTATACCAATTAGAATAGTTTTTAAAATGTCAGTGTTCATTCAAATGGTTTCTCAATTACAACACTATTTGATACATCATCACAAATTCTACTTAATGAAATATGAAGAATAACTTGAGGATCAGAATTAAGTCACTAAATTAAAAGGGATGGAAAAAATATGTTTTGATTTTTTTGTATATACATTTTATCTTACCTACTGTCCCTCATTAATAATCTATATTTCTGAGTATAATAGGAAAATATATTTCTGTTCATTAACAGAAGGTGGCCTTTTTTTAAATAGTAACGTTTCTGCTTCAGAATTAATACAAAAAAACCCTAAAGATAATAGCTTATAGACATTAGAAATGAGTGAAACTGATGCTAATAGCAAAATATTGATGTTAATATATTAACTAAACAAAAATGGCAAGTCATCTGCTCCTTCATAAAGACAGTTTTAATTTAGTAAGAAAGCAAATTTTACTGCATGTGTATTTAACAACTGTGGGAAATGTAGCTTTTATATATAAAAGTAATTTTATGGTAATTATTTGAAACATCATTTTTTCTATCACTATGATTATTAAAATTATTAAATTCAGAAAGCAATTGTAAATAATGATACTTTCTTTGCTACTAATAAATTATAATTAAATGAAATTTTATTTATATATTGCTAGACATTATGATAAATATTACTGAGTGAAAGGTCAAATGTATGGTATATTAAATGTTAATATATGGCTTGATAATAAAATGTTCCAAGCCTAAAGACCGAAAATAATGTTCTGGCAAAGTATTTATATTTAAAATCAAAATATATAATAAAGAAAATGAAGAATGAATAGAAAGGTAAGTAAAGACATTTATGGAAATACAGGTATATAATACAGAAATATAAAAACTAGATATTAGAGGGTAGACAAATATGGATGGAGATATATCTATCTATCTATCTATCTATATATATATATATATATATATATATATATATATATATGTTTTTTTCTAGAAGACTCCTTCCTATTATTATTATTATTATTATTATTTTTTTTTTTTGCAGGAGGAATTGAACCAGGCATTGAACTCAGGGCCACTGGAACACTGAGCCACATCCCCAGCCCTATTTTGTATTTTTTTTTTTTTAGTGACAGGTCTTACTGGGTTGCTTAGTGTCTCCCTAAATTGCTGAGACTTGCTTTGAACTCATAATCCTCCTGTCTCTACATTCTGGACCACTGGGATTACAGGCATTTAACACCAGGCCTGGTGTGTCCTGTTCAATTTTTAAAGCAATTTAAATGAGGAATAATTTACATATTATTCAATCCAGGCATATAAGTTGTACATTATTTTCAACACTTGATGGATGTGTTATTACCACAACAGCAAACTTTAGAATATTTGCATGACCTCAAAAAAACTTAAGTTTCCTTATCAACTCAATTGAATTGATTATCACTAAACCTCTCCAATAATTTATATATAAACTACCTTATTCTCAACTTTTATGTGAATGGGATCCTAATACATGGAATTGCATTATTAGTTTATTTGACCTAACTTAATATTGTCAGAGTTTATCTACTCCATGGTTATGAATAAGTACTTAATTCTTCTTATGCTATATAGTTTACTATTATATGGATATAGTATACTAGGTGTATCCATTCTTCCACTGACAGACATTTGCTCTTTTTTCATATTTCTGTTGTTTTACATAATGTATCATATATAGGATTCTGTATACATATTTTTGTTTTCTCTCTTAGATGTGTATCTAGAAGTGGAATTGATAGGCCATACTATAACTCTATGTTTAATAGTCTGAAGAATTGACAGATTTGTATAAATCAGTTTTATAATTTCAAATTTCTATTAGCAGTATATAGAGTTATGCTTTTTTCACATTTTCACCAACAATTATTACATGGCATTTATTCTAGTAATCTTAGTGGCTGTGAAATGGTATCTCATTATGATTTTGTTTTGCAATGATATTGAGAAACTTTCAATGTGCTTCTTGGCCATTTGTATGTCTATTTTAAGTCAATTTAGATGCTTCAAAATGTTATTCCTCTGTCAGTGTGATTCAATATAGTGTTTGATTTTTTTTTAATTGTATTTTGAATTTTTAAGCCTATCTTTAACCCTTTTGATACATGCCACTTCACTTGGCATGTTATACAGTTATTTTTATATATGGTTAGACTGAGTTTGCTAGTGTTTTGTTCAAATTTTTTGCATACATATGTAAAAAACATTCTTTAATTTTCTTTGTGTGTTTGAGGGTATATATATATATATATATATATATATATATATATATATATATACCCTCAAACACACAAAGAAAATTAATATATATATATAGTAGTGGACACTATATCTTTATTTGTATTTATTTATTGGTGCTGAGGATCGAACCCAGGGCCTTATACATGTGAAGCAAGTGCTCTACCACTGAGCTACAACCCTAGCCCTAGTTTTCTTTTTCTGTAATGAATATTCTTGATTTGATTTCAAGATAATAATAAAGACCACAAATATAAGTCAGAAAGTATTCACTTATGTTAAATTTAAAGGGAGGGAATATTTGTAAAAAAAATATTTTTACTATCTTTTTTTCCTTATGGATATATATTTGACTATTGATTTGATCTTTCCATTCACATATTTTCCTTACGGATAGGTCTCCTACTACTGATTCCATCTGCCCACTTACTTGACATTTGTAGGTCAGTTTAAATTCTTTATTTCTCCTTATATCATGTTTGGGAGTTTGTTTCCTTTCATCAAATTTTCCTAATGTACTTAAGATACATAACTTATTTGCATAAAATTTTCCTTGTATTTGTGTAGCTTTTATTTCTCTGACCACAATACCTTTCAGATGTTCAGTCCATGGTCAGCCAACTCCATTGCTCTGGGCCTGAGATGAGACAAAGCCTCATTGTAGAGAGGCGTGTGAATGGGTGCTGCTCCAGTGATGGTGGCCAGGAAGCACAGATAGAAAGGGAAGAGGATTCAGGAAATATGAACCCTCTAAGGCACATTACTGGTGACTTACCTTGTCCAGCCACACTCCACCTGCTTACAGTTAACACACAGCAAGTCCATTTAAACTAGGATTCTCTGGTTAGGTTTTGACTCTTATAATTGAATCACTTCACCTCTGAATATTCCTGCATTAACTCAGGAGCTCTTGGAGGATACCTCATATCCATAACAATATCCCTTTATAATTCTTTTTTTTTTCAAATTTTTGGTAAACTGAGTAATAATATATCCTCTTTTATTTCTAATTCTAATTATTTATCTTCTGATTTTTTTTCATATTGAATATGGTTTTCACAATTTCACTTTTGTTCTTAAAAAACTGTCTTCTGATTTCATTGATTTTTCTGAACATGTTTTCACATTCTCTATTTTATAATTATTGCACTGATAAAATTGTTTATTTCCTTCATTGCACTTAAGTTTAGTTTGTTCTTTTTTTCCAGTCTTATAAGACAGATGGAAAAGTTATTGTTTGGGTTTTTTCCCCCTAATGTAAACTTACAGCTATATATTTCTAATCTAAACAGTGTTGTAGCTAAATTCCATAACTTTTGGTTTATTGTGTCTTTATTTTCATTCTTCCCAAAATGTATTTTGCTTTAGTTTTTTTTTTTATTTATCAGCTATTTCAAAACATATTGAATAACACCTGCAGATGTCAGTGTATGTAAAAGATACTCCAGGTATCAATTCCAAGTTTTATTTCACTGTGGTTGCACAATATACTTTGTATCACTGTATCCTTTTATGCTTTTTCATTTTTGTTTTATGCCATTGCATATGATGATGTCATCATGGATTATGTTTCAATTGCACTTAAGAAGCATTTGTATTTTGTTTTGAGGTGATGTGCGTTATAGACATTTGTGAGATCTTCTTGTTTTATAGTGGTTCCAGCTTTCCATTTACTTGATTTTCTGACAGGACTTTCTAACTAAAAGTTCTTTTCTTCTTCTAACTTTTACTCCATTATTGAATGTTTGAAGATGCAGTCTCTCTGTACTATTGTTGCACAATCTATTTCACCCTGTAACTAGGTCAATTTTTTTTGGTGCTATTTGGCACATAGGTACTTAAAATTGTTACATCCTCCTGATGGATATATACATTCATCATCATAAAATAAATCACTTCTTCTTTAGTATAATTTTTCAGGTCTATTTTTCTGATATTTGTCTCATTTTTCTTCTGGTTGATGTTTATGTGACACATCTTTTCCATTTTTTACACTTTTGATTTATTTCTGTTTTTTAATCGCAGATGTGTCTCCTGCAATTATAATGTTTTTAAGTGTCCATATTTCTCTGTTACTCCATTTTTAGTTTGCATTAACCAAATACATGATGTAGCATTTTAATTATTTTTTATACTAGCTCAAATCTATATTTGTTTTTTTCCTAGTAATTTTTAAATAAATTTCAGTTTTATTTAATATTTCAACTCTAAAATATCCATGTATTTATTTTCCTTATTAATTATTTTATTGCTAATTTCTGTACAAAGCAACATTGTCATATATTCCTTCATTTCTTTAATTTGCTTTGCTTTATTTTAATGAGGTTATTTTAAATGACTACTTTGATTTTTAAAATTCTGATTCCTGATAACATTCATAACCAATTTCTGTTACCTACATTTTTCTTGATATAATTGACAGTTTTATGATTTTTCCATTTATTTGACTCAGAAAATGATACCCAAAGGATGATGCCTTGGTCTGATGAATATTTTGAATTAAAGGAGAATGAAAGCCTTCAGAAGCAAAGTCTCTCTGTGATCTTCTCCTCTCTTTTTTTCTCCCACCCCCCTGTCTCCCAAAAGGAGACTGCCATAAGGCAGTTCTCTGATCTACCTTGTCTGATAGTAGGTCAGGGGCTCCTCACTTCTGATGGGTCCTGCCTCACTCATGGGAGTAAGGAGGGCACCACAGGAAGAAACTCAATCAATGGACTTTGCTAGGCTGCCCCACTCTGCCTATAACCAGGTCACACAACTTTTCCAGTCATATTTCCTCATAGCTGTCCATTCTTCTTAAAATGTAAACATAAAGGTGGTGAGATTTCCCTGAGTCTTTGAGTCTCTGAAAGCTCCTTCATCATTTAAAAGTTTGTAAAGAAATATGTTAGACTTTTCTCTTTGGTATTCTGTCTTTCATTGGAGGAATGTGAACTGTAACCCTTATGATTGACAAGGAAGAGTATGACACATTTTCTACCCCTACACATGTCTCATTGTCCTGTTGTGCTGCTTTTATTGGAGAATGAAGATTTTAGATAATGTATTGCAGCAACTCTGGCTGTTGTCCTCTTGAGTTTGTTCTTGTGACTGGCTTGTTGACCTCTTCAGTGACTGGCTGGGTTGTTTTAAATACTTCTCCCTCATAGAGTACTGACCTTCTGCTCTTCAGGGAGATACACCTTTGGGTGAAGAGTTCACTCTATATGATGACAGGGTCTTCTAGACTCTATTCCTTTCCTTCTATGATGACATCTTGCTGCTAAAATCCATTAATTAGGCACTGATTGTTTACTGTTCACCATAATGCCTGAGGAATAAATACCCAAGAACCCTAATTTAATTACACTGTGGATCTTTGAAAGTGCAATGAATCTGGGCAGTGGAGTTAGTCATCTGTTGTATTTATGAATAAAATTCATGGACACAAGGGTGAGAGCAAAGTAACATGTTTCATTAGAATTATAGAAAATAATAATAATAATAATAATAATAATAATAATAATAATATCTCCTGAATGGGCCCCAAGAAAAGGATCTCAGGGGGTTTCTGTTGTCTGGGGTTTTACTTTAAGGCCTATCTCATGGAATGGCTCAGGTAATTGGTAGGGTGAAGGATGCCAGCATGAACCAATCGAGCTCTTTAAGCTCAAAGCTTAATAAGCCAATTCGAGGAGCATAATGTTAATGCCTTATTTACATTATTAAAAGAATGGATCTAAAGCTTTTTTAATATATATTTTTTAGTTGTTGATAGACATTCATTCATTCATTTATTTATTTATTTATTTATTTATTTATTTATTTATGCATGCTGGGGTTTGAACTCAGGACCCAGTGGGTGAGAGGCAAGCACTCTACCAACTGAGCTATACTCCTAGCCCACACTTTATTTTATTCATTTATTTATGTGCGGTGCTGAAAATCGAACCCAGTGCCTCACATGCCAGGGAAACTGTCTACCTCTGACCTACCACCCCAGCTCCCACAACCTTTGGTTTTTGACACGTCTATTAGAAAGAGGAAGCATTTTGGGTAGGGGTCTGCTTGTGGTTGGCCACTGTGGGCATAAAGGCAAGGGTAATTGAGGAAGGACTCCTGTGTTGGCAGTGTGAAGAACAGAAACAGGTATTCCAGGTCAGGAGAAGGCACTGAGGTTAGCACTGGCAGGAAGCTGTAAGTCATACGTTGCTATCAGACCCACTATCTCCTTTCAGGTTGGCATGATGCCTCCCTCACCTTCTGTCCTTCTCCAAGGTCCTTATCCTCGCCACCTATGGGAGCTATCTTTTTGACTCAGAAGAAGATTCTGAGGAGAAGATTATTTGAAATTGCATTATTCCAGGAGTACTTTCTCAGTCCATCCCCCAGTTTTCTCCTAAAACCTAGCAGGAATATATTCTAGACTGTATCTTTAGTATTCACAGATCTATTCCAAATTGTTTTCAACATAACCTGCACTGAGCATATTTAGGTTTAAGATTCTTGTTGCTATTGTAAATGAAGGGAATCTTTTATAAAGAGATTAGGACCTATTTCTGTGTGTGTATGCAGGGGTATAATTGTTCCATCTATAAGAAAAATCTTTAATCTTTGGTTGGGGTTTGGAAAAAATACAGGGAGCATCACTACTATAATAGCTGAGTATCTAATGAAAGGGGAAGGGGGCCAATAGCCTGGGGTCTTCTTGGCTCACTTCTCCTGGTGTAAATACTATATTCTATTGGTCCACTGGGGCTCTGTTATTAGGCCACAGTGTATCAAATGGAGAGCCTGTTTTCCACACATGAGGGCTGTGTGGAAGAAGACAACTCTACCCCAACTTCATTCACTAGAACTTGTGCCTCAGCAATAGGTGGCTGGGAACAGGATTACAAACCCTGATGTCCTGTTATTTCTCAAAAGAATGACTTCTGGCTAGGAACTAGGTTGATAGGAAGTTTTGTGCAGCAAACTAAAATAGGTCTCTGTCTCATTGAGCTCAGGAGAAAGAAAGGAGCCATTGTGGTTCAACTACCACAGACACTCATGCTTCTTAAAAATATTCTATAGGTTTTCAAGAAGAGCTATTTATCTATTCATCTTCTTCACTAACCCTCCTCTATAGGGCTATTCCTAAATCTTTTAAATTGTGGGATTCTTTGTATATTTTACAACAATATTCCTGAGGAACAGGTCACAGGGGCATCTCACCCTATCCTATCAGAAGTCAATCTCTCTATTGCTAAATATCCTTTACAACATACAAGAACTGCATGTAGAGATTTAAAGGTCACAAAAGCCTGGTTTACAGAAACACTGATTATTTTATTTGTACAGATTGTGAATTGGTCATTGGAATACATAAAACTTTTAGTCATTGTGTTGATGGAATAACAATTAATACTAGCTGATCTAGTCCCATGAGAAATAACACTTTGTTTTAAAACTTTAATTTTTAGAAATTAGTGAGGAACAATATTCTTACTCTGCCTTTTAAGCAATCTCTTGATGACAGATTTGTTGCTTGACTTGTTATTTTCTGCTATTTATCTCTTGTGTCACTAGATTTAAATGTGTGATATTCAAGATAAATAAGCTAAGTCATCTTATATAAGTCTTCAATAAAAATAAGCTAATTAGCTGGGCATGGTGATGTGCACCCTTAATCCCATTGGCTCAGGATGCTGAAGCAAAAGGATCAAGAGTTCAAATCCAGCTTTAGCAACTTAGCAAGGCCCTAAGCATCTCAGCAAGACTCAATATATATATATATATATATATATATATATATATATATATATATATATATATATATATATATACATACATGGCCTGGCAATGTTGCTCAGTGGTTAAGTGCCCCTGAGTTCAATCCTTGGTATCAAAATAAAATAAGTTAACTATTGATTTAGCCTAAAACTTAGGTCATATTTTTCATTGACAGTCATATAAAATTAGCAAATTTTATTTATGTTCTTAATTTTATAGCAATGAAGATGAGCAAATAAATATGGCTAAAATCAGAACAAATGGCTAATGTATGGTTTATATTTATTCATTATGGCCCTGGTTAATGCACTCTGGACACTGAGAGCTAAATGACTCCAACTCACAGGTATTGTGGAAAGTGCAGTCTGATCATATTTTAAAGCCTACTCTCTATTCTTAAATTTGCAGGTAATTACCTTAAATTGCTCATAGAAACAGATCTGGCTGAGAGTAGAATGACTTATTTCCTTTACCTTACTCATTGGTGGCTTGGAATGATTTATTGTTGGAGTGGTGCAATTATTAACAAGCTGTGATCTTTAAGTTAATATTCAGATGAATAAAATATGTGTAATTATCAATGTGTATTTCAATATGGTTCATCAATGTAGAGTCAGACAATAAAATTCTTTATTACATTTTTGTTGGTAAGAATAGAGGTAGTCTGCAGTTCTATACATTTACCAGCAAATGTCATGAATTTTATTCTTGTGTATGGCTGAGTAATACTCCATTGTGTATATACACCACATTTTCTTTATCCATTCTTCTGTTGAAGGGCACCAACATAGACTCCATGGTTTGGTTATGGTGAATTCTCCTGCTATAAACACGGATGTGGCTGCATCACTATAATATTCTGCTTTTAAATATTTTGGGTATGTATGAATTAGTGGGATAGCTGGGTCTTATCATGGTTTCATGTCTTTTTTTTTCTGTTCTTTTTTTTTTTTTGAGGAAACTCCTTATTGCTTTCCAGAATGATTGCACTAATTTTTAGTACCACTAACAATGTATGAGTGTACCCTTTTTCCCACATCCTAATCAACATTTATTGTTACTTGCTTCTTTTTTCAAGTATTTCTTTAGTTTTAAAATTATTTTTATTTGTTCATTTTTTATGCAATGTTAAGAAAAAATGGTTCTGAGTTTAACACCATTAGAATGTGATCAAATGGCCCCATATATCTTTTAAACTAGGTTGCCAGTTTTCTTAGAAAACTTACAGTCAACAGAAACATGGAAACTTCTATGCGTCATAGCTTTTTTATTTTATTTTTTTCTTAATATACTTTTATTCTCAGCCACTATGTCATTTTTTTATATTAGATACTTTTCATCCTTAAGGAAAATCCTTGAAAATTATATAGATTGAAAATTATTGACATATTTTACTAATATGAATTTATTCAATCAACTGACACTTAATACTATGTGCAGATCATTATGAAAAATATGAATAGAAAGTGTAAATGAATACAAAGCTTGACATTTAAGAAAGTTTCAATGCTGATTACAGAGTTAAAAAGTGTCTGATTTGGGATCTGAACCCAGGAGGTACAGTTTAAATTTCACAATTGTCAACCACTATGTATGTCTCCTACTAGTATAATATACCAGAAGCATAATATAATTAATAGTTTTGAATATTAGGTCAGTTAAACCTTTAGCTGCCATAAATGAATGATTGCTGTACATATTCTATTGCAGCCTTAATGGCTTAGTGTTGATTTTCAAATTGTTACATAGTATTTATATTGCAAGGTAACAATATAAATTTTTAAGGAATTTAAAGTTAAAACAATATAAATTTTTAAAGAAGAAAGTGCCCTTCCTTCATTAACAATTTATATTGTTTTAACTTCAACTTCCTTAAATTACCCTTCCTTCTTTATTTTACTTTTTTATTTGTTCTAATTAGTTATACAACACAGTAGAATGCATTTTGACAAATTATACACAAATGGAGTAAAACTTCTCCTCCCCCTGACTGAATATGATTCAGAGTCACACCAGTAGTGTAATCATAAATGTATATAGAGTAATAATATCCATCTCATTCCACTGTCCTTCCATCTCCATAACCACTTCCCTCTCCTTACTCACCTCTGCACAATCCAAAGTTTCTTCCTTCTTCCTTACTCACCCTCATTACAGATTAGCATCTGCTTATCAGAGAAAACATTCTGCCTTTGGTTTCATGGGTTTGACTTATTTCACTTAGCATGATGTTCTCCAGCTCCATTCATTTACTTCCCCATACCACAATTTTATTCTTCTCTAAGGCTTAATAATATTTCATTGTGAATATGTACCACGTTGTCTTTATCCATTCAACTGTTGAAGTACATCTAGGTGATTCCACAGTTTAATGATTATGAATTGAGCTACTATAAACAGTGATATGGCTGCGTCATGTAGTATGCTGATTTTAAGTCCTGTGGGTATAAACCAAGGAGTGGTAGAGCTGGGTCAAATGGTGATTCCATTTCAAAGTTTCTGAGAAATCCCCATACTGCTTTCTAATAAAAGACCCAGAATACTCAAAGCAATCCTTACCAAGAAGAATGAAGCAGAAGGCATCATAATACCAAACATTAAACTATACTGCAAACCAATAGTAACAAAAATGGCATGGTATTGGCACCAAAATAGACATGTAGACCAATGGTACAAAAGAAAAACCACATAGACTAACCCACATAAATGACCCACATGTTAGACAAAGGCACCAAAACCATATATTGGAGAAAGGATAGCCTCTTCAACAAATGGTGCTGGGAAAACTGGAAATCCATATGTAAAAAAAAAATGAAATTAAACCCCTATCATTCACCCTGCACCAAAATCAACTCAAAGTGGATCAAAGAGTTAGGGACTAGAACGGAGACCTTACACCTAATTGAAGAAAATGTAGGCCCAAATCTTCATCATGGCAGCTTAGAAAATGATCTTTAAGAAGACTCCTAAAGCACAAGATGTAAAATCAACAAACAATAAATGGCATAGATTAAAACTAAAAAGCTGCTTCTCAAGAAAGAAAACAATACAGAATGAGAAAAATCTTTACCACACACACTTCAGATAAGGCACTAATCTTCAGGATGTATATAGAACTCAAAAAACTGAACACCAAAATCACAAATAACCTAATCAATGAATGGGCTAAGGAGCTGATCAGACACTTCACAGAAGAAGAAATGCAATTGATCAACAAAATGTGAATAAATGTTCAACATCTCTAGGGATTAGATAAATGCAAATCAAAACTACTCTAAGATTTCATCCCTCTCCAGTCGGAGTAGCAATTATCAAGAATGCAAGAATATTAATTGTTGGCAAGGATGTAGGGGAAAAGCTTGTGGGACTGCAAGTTGCTGCAACCACTGTGGAAAGCAGTATGGAAGTTAATCATAGTTTTTTATAGGCACGTTTTTAAATGTCTGCTCTTTAGACAAACAGTGAAATGCATATACAAGTAAACTGTAGACTATCACATGTTAAGTCAGGCAATGACTTTATATGCTATTAACTTATTTCTTCAAATATCCATTCTTCCTAGATAAGCAGGAACCAACACCATCTTTTCTTATTTTAATTGCTTGAATTGAGACAAATAAGTAAAAAGATTTTAAAAAACAAAACATTTTTATAATATTTTCATAAATTTTCAATGTATTTTTCAAATTAGTATAATACAAATTATGTTACTTATAAATGCATCAGTTATTTTTGTTGAATGAAAATAGACATAATTTATGTGAAATACATTATTCTATGTTTTAAATACTTAGAAAATACATTTTAATGGAAGAAAAAAAGAAAAATAACATTTTTTTCTTCATAACTTATTTGTTGTTTTTAAAACTAAAACAAAAACAATCTGAGAGTTGATTTTTGTTTACATCTACCTAAATGTTTATTCTATGATATTCAGCCTGTAATCTGTCTTTTAGCCCCTTAGAGTATTATGTTATTCTGATACATATACTATATTAATTTTAACATTTCTTCTTGAGAAATTTTAAAAATAATTAGCCCTGATTTATATCAATTGACCTTTATGCAACAAGTTCTATATTTCAATAAGAGGGACATACCATGTTTTTCATTGCAAAGGTCCAGAAAGCCTTTCTTCTGAGACTAAATGTGAGTGTATACAGAGATAGAAGCAATTCAGTTGATAAATTTGAAAAGATTAAAGGAATACTTAGTAAGCCCAGGCATGGTTTTCTTTTAGGTAAAATGTTATTTATAGCATAGTATCATGAATTATTTACAACCACTGGAGTCACTTGCAGCAGGAATAAACAAAAATGATGATGACCTTCAGTTCACTGTACTCCAGAGAAAGCAATTCTCTCATTAGGTTTACACTGGAGAATAAAGTAAACCATTACCTCATGGAAAAAGGAAAAAAAAAATTCTAAACTTAGGTTACTTCTTAATATAATTAAAAAAAACAATTGAAAATGTCAAATGACTCTCATCTGAATCCTCTTTTAAATGGATATGAAAATCATCTCTCCATGGGTACATCACATTGAAACAAGCAGACAGGTTCTGAATGTGAATGTAAATGGTGAATAAATATCTAGGCATTTCTTTCATTGGAGATGAGCTTTTTTGGGGGGAGGGGAGGAAGTGCTTTTCATTGGCTAGAGTATTAAGATATTGAGAAAATATATTTCTTAAAATTCTCAGACATTATTCCCATGAGGCATTTCACTCCCAAGTATGAATGATTGACAGGGATAGATTTTTCCCTTGAAATCTGCAAAAATAATATTTATAATTTTTAGTAATTTATACAAGACACTTTATTAATAATTATTAAATATATTCTAATGGAAAATTCGTGTTTCTGGAAAATTACTAAATATCTGTTTTCTTCAATTTCCATGAGTATCATATCTCTATAAATGATGATTCTGAGGTTTAAATAAGATTCCATATAAAAATCATATAAAGTAGTTGCTGGTGCATAATTAGTGCATGTTAAATGTTATATCTTGTTTTAATTTCTTTATGAGTTTTGCTTGAATTGAAATGACTAGAATCAGAGAATATAATACTTCCTGGAAATATATGCACAGATTCCCTGGGAATACTACAATCAAGAAGTGGGCACTCATGTGCACATGCACACACACACACACACACACACACACACACACACACACAGTTGAGTAGAACTGCATCAATTTTTTTGGCTTATAACTTTTACACAGAGAAGTGTGTCTATTTTATAATAGACTGTGAATAATAGATGGAAAAGATGAAACTATTAGTACTTGGGACAGAAGAGCAACTGAAAGAGTCATAGAAAAATGTAGAATCATGCTACATCTAAGGGAGCTGGAAAGGGAAATAAAAACACTAACCTTGTCCCACTGACTGTACACTGAGCTTTTCCAGGGTTTCCTTTCTGCTTGAGATGATCATCAATTTAAGGTCAAGAAGTAGGACTATTGGCATTAATGGATTGAGAGAACTGCCTAGATGTCATATAAAATGATATTTAATATAATTTAATTAAAAGTTATGCAATAAATGGTACATAATAGCTATTTCTGGAAAGTATTTCTTTAGCCTCACCCTGTAGGATTAGGGAACAAAAACAAAAAAATTCTCTTCTAAGACAGTTATCCGCATAATACTCAGGAAGATGTACTGATCAAACCATGAAGGTATCTGACAACCAGGCACAGTAGCAGAAATCACTTCTAAAAGCAAAATGTCTATTTCTTTAAGAAGACCTTTCAAATGGAAAGGAAGAATTTCTTATCTTTTATAACTTTTTTTCATTTAGTTCAGATCTTTTGCTTTTCACATTTGTTCCTATTCTGAATATTTAGTAGTGTCCATGCATTTATATAAATAATATAAGGTTTTTGTATTGAACAAAGATAAACTATGAAACACCATATTATTATAAAATCCACCAAGACCTAAATGTGGGTACAGCTCTTTATTAAAAGATAACAATTTACCTTGGATTTTAAATCATGTGTGTCTATTCACTTACATTAACACATTTCAAAAAGGCCTACAGATGACCTTACACATTTATAAAGATTTTCATTAAAAAATCATATACAAATTTATATGTGATATGAATTCTGAACTCATATTTTAATAAGAAAACAATATTTTGCATGTAACTTACTTTAAAAATGCTCATATTCTGGCTCTATGATAGTAAGAAACCCAGCTACTCAATTAATATTTAAAATTATTTCTCAGTAATATAATGTAATCAACTTCCTATATAATATATATATATATATATATGTGTGTGTGTGTGTGTGTGTGTGTATGTGTGTGTGTGTTTGTGTGTGTAAGTGTGTGTATCCCCACAATTAATATTATTCTGATGAAAAAAGTCCCAAATACTATAAAATAAAATGTGTACTTTTCAAATTGAAATTATAAAAAATGCAATGCAGCTAATTTCATTAAATAATTATTGAATTTTTTCTCAGTCCTTTCATTATAAGAATGTGTTTGTGTGTTTACCTGAAATTGTGGAATACATAAAAGTTTCTAGGCATAGATTCTGTTCCTGTTTGTAATGACATTAATATATATATTCTTATTCCTCATAAACTGACAAAAAACATTAGCTCTGATTTATTTATTGTTTAGTATATTTTATATTTTAGATTGTACATGACTATAGTGTATTATTTCAATCTTTCTTTTCTTACCTTCTTTTACAATCCATCGATAGCAATTCTGTAGTGGGTCATGGACAAGGTAAAAAATTTGAGCAATGAAAGATTTCCATTCCAATGTAGGTCAGTAACTTTAGGAGAGATTTGTGGTCGAGTGGGAATGTAGCAGTTTTCAAGAAGATATAGGATGAACATTTTATTTAGTTTGCACTGAACTTTCTAATATCTGAAAACATAAGCTGACTATTTTATTAGCTCGCTGAGATGAAGGAAGCTGTACATCACTATCCCAGTGATCTTTCTGGCCTAGGAAAACTAAACCTACGTAGTAATTTCTTCTATACCTAGTTTTTCCTATTTGAAAAGACATTGAAGCTTTTTTCAAGTGAGCAAAAGTAATTGGCCTTCATAAAATGTCATGCTATGAACCAATGCTAACACACTGTTTTCTCAGAATCTGTTCTTAAAACAAATGCATAGTTCTTATTACCATATTTTCAATATCAACATTTTTTTGCTATTCTGCTCCTTGTATATATGTTTGTGGAGTGTGACCTAGAAAATGCTGCACATATTTAATATACACATTGATTATTTTAAATATGTACGCATACCTGTGACATACTATCACATTTACATATATGTGATTATCACCTCCAAAAGTTTCTTCTACCCTTTTTAAGAACAATTATCTAGTAGAGGATAGGAAGGGCAGCAGAATACAACAGAAACTACTATGGCAGTATGTAAAAACATGGATGTGTAACCAATGTGATTGTGCAATCTGTATACGGGGTAAAAATGGGAGTTCATAATCCACTTGAATCAAATGTATGAAATATGATATGTCAAGAGCTTTGTAATGTTTTGAACAACTAACAATAAAAAAGAGCAACAGAAAAAAAGAACAATTATCAAACAATCTTACACCTAACAAAAAAAGTAAGCATAAAATACAATATAGTTAATTATATGTACTATGCCCTATAGTAGATCTCCAAGAATAACTCCTTTTTACACAAATTAATTCCACTATTGTAAATTTTGATCAACGTCTCCCTGATGACCTCTCCTTCTAGCCCATTTATAACCACTATTTATTCTACTCCTGCATCTAAGAGATTCACAATTCCAGATTCCAGATTTGAGTTGGATAATGTAGTGCTTATTTTTCTTTGTCTTATTTTCTTTATCATATTGTCTTTCAAATTCATCCATGTTTTAGCAAGTAGTAGGGTTTCCTCTTTAATACTGAGTAGTATTCTATGCGAGTAAGATATATGTATATATTATTTTTCCATTCTTCTATTAATGGATATTTTGGTTGTTTTCATGTTTTTACTATTTAAAATAATGGAACAATTAACATGATTGTGTAAATATCTCTTCTAGGTCCTGATATTATATCTTGTATGTAAACCCCAAACTGTGATTGCTGGTATAGCAGTTTAGTGTTTACTTTTTTGAGAATATTTTATGTTTTCCAGGTTAGCTTTGCCAATTCCCAGTCCTACTAGCAGCATACAGGATTTATCTTTTCCATACATTTTTTTCCCTAACAATTTGTGTGTGTGTGTGTGTGTGTGCACAAGCATTTTGTAACTAACACCTGTAATAAATATTTATACATATAAACACATATATATTTCAAATATATATTTGAAATATTCATCCTAACAGATGTTGAGGGATCTCTCATTAGGGGTTTGATTGGCATTTCCTTGATGATTAACCTTGGACCATAGTTAATAAACATATTAGTGATATATAGGTCTGGAGAAGTGTCCATTTGGTTTTGTTTACCTACTTTATTGTTTTGTTGTTGTTGTTGTTGTTGTTGTTTCTATGCTATTGAGCTGTGTTTTTTTTATAGATTTTGAATTTTAACCATTTATTAGATATATGACTTAAGAGAAATTTTCATTCATTGCACAGGTTGAATTTTACTTTTCTGATTATTTGCTTTACAGAATCTTTTTAATTCAATACATTATCATTTATTTTTGGTTTTGTTGCCTATTTTTTGGGGAGTGGTGGAGGGTACCTGGGTTGGATCTCAGGGGCATTCACCTGCTGAGCCACATCCCTGCACTATTTTGTATTTTATTTAGAGACAGGTTCTCTCTGAGTTGCTTAGTGCCTTGCTTTTGCTGAAGCTGGCTTTGACATCGCTATCCTCTTTTTTCAGCTTAGGGAGCCACTGGGATTATAGGAATGCACCACCATGCCCCATGAATTGCATAACTTTGATGTCATATTCAGTAAATCATTTCTAAGGCCAATGTCAAGAAGCTTTTCTACTTTGTTTGTCCTAGAAGTTCTAGAGCTTCAGGACGTACATTCAAGTTTTTAATTAATTTTAATTTATTTTTATGTATATTTTAACGTAATGATCAGACTTCATTCCTTTGCATGCAGAGATCCAATCTTCCAAACACCCCTAATTGAAGAGCATATCCTTGCATGTTTGCATATTTTTGTCTCTTCTTGAATCAGTTGACAGTAAATGTGTGGTTTTAATTCTGAAATCTCTGTTGTATCTCTGTTGGTCAATTGTGTTTTTACATCAGTACCATATCATTTACATGATAGAATTAATAAAGTATGTAAACTATATATCAAAGTTGCAGCTTTGTTGTAAAATAATATGTGTGATACTTCGTTTTATTATTCTTTCTAAACCCTTTGATTATATTGGTTCTTTTGTGATTCCATATGAATTTTAGTTTCTTTTCCATTTGTCTAAAGAATATAATGTTAGGATTTTCATAGGAATTACATTGAATCTACAGATCTCTTTGAGTATTGTGCATATTTTGATGATATTAATTCTTCTGATAATGAGCATTGATATTTTTCCATTTGTTTGTTTTTTCCACTTACATTGTCAATGTTTTATAATTTTCAGTAACTACTGAACTGTATACATATACTTTGCAAGAAAAAGCATGTTACTCTTTTTTTTCTTTCAAAATATAGCAATAATCAGAAAATATTCTTATGACCACTGCCATTCACTCCTAAATTTAAATTATTTTTACTTGAGTATTTTTTCCTTTGATATTACTATTATTTTCAATAATTTTTTAGGGAAAATTCAAATTATATCAACATAAAATATTATCATGAGAGTGTTTTCCTTTTGAAGAACTACAACATTTTTTGTTATGTACTACAAAAGCAATTGTGAATGGAAAAAAATAATCAATTATACTTTTTACTAACTGCATAAAGACTATTAAATTATATTTTCCATTTTAGAGGATTAATTAATTTAAAGAAGATTTACAAATGAAAATAAGTCTGTATGTCCATTCAGATTGTTAGTTGATTTCATTTCCTAAAGACAAGATATAAGTTAGGGCCTAATATTAATAAACTTTATAGAAGTTAATATGTAAATTTTAATATGACCATGAAGACTTTCCATTGAGTTCATCCAATATGGCATAGTAGGGAAGTCAGTTATTTGAAATATTGAATTTATCCTAATTTTTTTCTCAGCACATTATTTATTAAACTGATTATATGGCAGGCTCTGTTAAAACATGGTTCCCACATTGAATCCACCAATAGTATACAGATGTAAGAATTTATCTAAATTGACTACAACATACTGTACATTTTGGTTTATTGGTGTCCATCATGACTACTTATATAGCAATAGTTTAAAAATTTATTGAGTTCAGACAAAAAATTCATTTGTCAGATTCCCTTTACAATTCTTCTTTGTCAGTGTGCATACATGTGTAGTGTGCTGGGTGTCAAAAGTACTTCCTAATTCAAAGAGAAATGAAGTATAAGCCCTAGAATCCACTTAGTTTTTCTAGCTTTCCTTTTATACCACTTACCTACTGTCAGAGTTTTTTACATTAGGTTCTGATTAATAAATATAACTACACCACAACTCCAAGGGGGGGGATGAGTATTTTGTGAATAAATAAATTTATTTTGTGAATAGATATTTTTTTAATTTGTGAATAAAAATATATAAATAAAAAAATCAAAACAAGTCATGCATATTAAAAACATGTAAATAATTGAATTTCAGAAAAAGGAACTTGATCTGCTTTTACATCTTTACATGTAAAGGTTATGTTAAAGGTTGTCCTGGAAAAAGCAAAACAAACCAAAAAGATCAAACAAAATCCTCACACACACAACACCTCAGACATCAAACAATTACATCAGGAGGACATGGTATGTCTGGTACCTATTAATGCATTTTCCCTTATTTTTATGGACTGTGTCGGTTCATATCAAAGTTTGTCAGGTTAAGGTTAATTTTGCTTTGTAGAATTAATGCTTTTAGAAAAATACTTGTTGTTATTATATACATTACATGATAGTAAAGATAACATTTGAGAAAATTTTTAAATCTTGAAATGCCTTCAGAGGAAAACAAAAGCAGATAAATATAATTACTCATAACTTATCTCTTACCTTAAAAAAACCTGGTTTCAAACTACCCAGGATTAGATTCAGAGCCATTACTATCTAATCAACCTAATTTTGTCCAATTTCATTTAATACACTTCAGATTCTTAAAATATATAATCTGGATAATAGTAATACATAGGACTATTTTAAGGTCATATGAGACCCTGTACTTAAAATATAAAGAACTCAAACATTTAAACTCAATAATTTATCATGAACTAAATTAACTTTATTATTATCTTTATTATTATAATCATTATTTTACATAATCAAAAAATGCCTTATAAACCATTAGAAATATAAAAAGATATAGAGTATGTTAATTACTCTAAGCACATAATCATTGGTATACTGTGTAGTGTAATATGAGCCACAGTAGAATGTACATTTCTTTCAGTTTTAATTTCTTACAGGAAAAGAAAATAAATTTTAGAAACTGAAATAGAACAAATGTTAATATATGTTTTTTTAAATATTCCATAAATTTTTTCAAATTCTTAATTTTTTCGTAAAATCAACTTGTGTCTTTTAATTTTATACCTCAGTAGTTATAGATCTTAAATATTGATAAAGGCAAGCATTTGAATATTTGGGTATAAATGTCCCTCAACTATTTTCAATATATTTCAAAAGCTACAAATTATTCTATCCATCATGGAAAATCTTAATGTCACTCCAGTGAGGTATTTGTTCTGTAATCTGCACATGTAAGTGGATTAAATAATAGTGGGTAAGGAAAGTTTTTCTCCTTGAATAATAACAATTGTCAAAGAGATGCACAAATGGAAATTGTAGATTTTATCCTTGCCTGTGACACAATTCTAAACATTTTTCAAATAACACTTTATATGTACTTCAGGCAGATTAAGGGATTTTCTAAACTAAGTTCATTATGGATTAATTGCCTATATTTATTCATAAATTACTCATTATCTAGTCAGTAAAACTCTGATAGGTAGTGTAGGGAAGGTAAGTCAGTCAAAATTAACTTATTCTATACTATAAACTTGCATGATTTCTGTTTCAAAATTGTTCAAATTGTTCTAATGATTTTATTTCTTTTTAATTGCATCTCTATTACCTAATACTATATTATAATTATGACATGTTTGCATTGCCGCTGGTAATGGAGGAATTAGTTTATTCAAGCAAGAAATCAATAATTCAAACTTATTATTAAATTTCATTATGATGAAAAAATACATGCATAAATGTAGAATCAATCTGCTTTCTTCTCAGTATTTATTTTCTAGCCTATGCATAATTAAATATGAAAATTAAATCTGATATTATTTATATTTATATTAATCTGATATTAATGATGTTATAGTTTTATGAAGAACAGTAAAGAACACAGAAAATCTCTGCAGTTTTATGAATATATAGTACATAAGAAATTAAAAACCCCAAATATATTTTTTAAATGTATCCTTGATAACAAATCAATGTCATTCAAATGAATCATCCACTTTCTTTATCAGTATCTTCTATATTTTATTTGAAGGTTCAGTCATTTTTTGCATCAAAAATCATGTTTAATCATCTTAATCAGAGCTGGCTACAACATTCATGAAGTCCAACTGTAAATTCAGTTATACTTATTCCAGATTCATTAGCAATTTAAAAATGTGACAGGTAGAACATTAAATTATATTGGTGCTTATTTGAGTGTGGAACATTGTAATAACTGAAAATATTTGACAACCTAATTTCAAGTCTACATAATCTCTTCCAGAAATCAGAAAAGAAACAACACTTTATGTATTATGTGATGTTCTTCAATAGGTGAAAAAAAAACAACAACACACTGGTACATTCTTGCAATAGAATACTTTCCAGTGATAAAAAGGAAGAATGTACACATTATCCTGTGTAGACCTCCTGAGAATGATGCCTAATGAAATAAGCAAAACTCAAGAATATACACACTACATGATTTTATTTTATAACATTCTTGAAAAGATAAAATTTAAGAAACAGTATACAAATTATTGTTTTCCAGGGATTTAAAAAGGAGATTGAGGGTTGCAGTGAAGTACCTAAAATAGAATAATATGAGAACTTTTTGTAATGATTAAATATTTTGTCTTGATTTTATCAATAAGAACATTCTGATTGTGATATTGTGTTACAGTTGTATTAGATGTTACCATTAGGAGAAGCAATTAGCACAATATTTCTATTTTTCTGATAAGTTCATGTGTTTTTTTTTTGTAAAATAAATGTATTGTGTGATTTTCATAAAATAAAACTAACAAGTCATTTCATTTCTGAAAATAAAAATCAAAAGTGGAATAAATTATCAATTAAGAGTATTTCAATGTGTATGAAATTCATAATAATAAATAAAGCTAAAATTTATTTAAAGATTCAATATTAAACAATTTGTGCATATAAATTCATTTATAATATGTTAATTAAAATTTCAGAAAACTATTTTAATATATGCCCAAAGATACATTCCTTGTTTTTAGTTCAATTTTACACAAATGCATACATATGCATAAACACAAAGACATATTTATGAAAAGAAAATGAAAAAGTAACTCTTGGAAACTTGTGTACAGAAATGGAATCCCCAGAATTGTTTTAGTTAAAAGTCTACAGCAAACTTTACAGGAATGAGAGAAAAATGAAAGATAAGCAGACTCACTATCTCTGCCACTCTCAGTATTGTTATAGAACTGGTAAGACCTATTAACAATGTAACATTAAATAGGAAACATAGGTTTCTTATTTACATAAATGGGAAACATAAGAGAATAAACAAACATGTAATTATCAGAGATAATGTGATTACATATTTAGAAAATCTGAACTAAAATTGTAGAAACTATTTTCATCAGCTATGACTGCATACCATACCACCATAGAATCTTCAATAGCAATAATCAACTGGAATATACATTAAAAATAGAACAGCACTCACAATACCAGTGGTACTTACATGTTTAATCAAATTAGTTTGGCAAATAATACAGAGCAGCTCTTTATATTAGAAGCTCTATAAGTAGAATATTTAATTCTGTAAAATTGGTTTAAAGCTCTAAATTAAGGACAGAATATTGCATATTTTTAGTATTTAAAATTTTATTATAAGATGACAGAATTTACACTGACAATAATCAGTGATGTAATAAAATATAAAGCCAGGTATGGTGGTGCATGCTTGTAATTCCAGCAGCTTTAGAGTCTGAGGCAGGAGGATTGCAAGTTCAAAGCCTGCCTTAGCAACTTAGTTAGGCACAAAGCAATTTAGGAAGAACCTGTCTCAAAATGAAAACTAAAAGTGGCTGGGGATATGGCTCTGTGGTTAAGTTCTCCTGGATTCAATCCCTGGTAGCAAATGATGATGATGATCATGGTGATCATGATGATGATGATAATGATGATGACTCAATATAGATGAAAATTCCACCACACATTGTATCCTAAAAATTATGTGATCTCTGAATTTCTTGACAGGCTACTAAGGAATTCATTATCCAGGATAAAGAAGATTGTGTGCTGCAGTGCATAAGAAGAAGAGATAAAGTTTGCAAATGAATAAAATTGCATATGAAGAAACCAAAATTACCCATGAGGTTAGAGCATCTAATATGTTAGTTAACCCTGTGGCAAGTGAAACAGTCCTTGAGGAATACCACAGTGTTGGTGAACATAGGCTGCGCAGCAACTGTTCATGATTAAAATACTCTTGCAGGTGAGCTGACCCGCAAAACTCTTACATTTTTATAACCACAATAAGCCAATGAGTAAAGTTAAATAAAATAGAGCAATAAAATCTAATGAAAACTTCTAATACTACATGTGAACAAAGAGATATTAAAGGAATTCAAGAAATTTTCTCAGGGGCACTTAACTAAATGAACTAAATTATGTCAGTTTTACAGATTTAAAATTAGTACTTTGTCCTTCTGACATATATTTTTTTTGGCATCAAATCAAACTGTTTTTAATATGCTTACATATTCCTATTTTACAAATAATTTATTCTGAGCTGAAAAACATATTAACAATTCTGGGAATCATTTTTTTTAATGACTACAGTTATATCTACCAATCTACCATTATTTCTCTTCTTTGACTCAACCACCAGATACTCAGATTCAATAATCTATTAGAATCTTTGGATAATATTGTTAGATAATTTTTTGTTTGTCCAAATAAAGTGAGGTAATAATAGTGATGTTTACTTACGGAATTTTTTAAATTTTAATAAAGAACTATGTTGCTTTTGAAGATATACAAATCAAACTCATTCTCATTAATTTATTCATTTATATTTCAATCAGCATTATTTGACTATATGTTACTCTTTTGGATGGTAAGAACTCAAATGTGATAAATGTAGAACATGAATATTTGAAAAAAATATTGAAAAGAGGCAAAACTGAACTTGCAATTATTTAATGAGACTGATTATTAGTTTTTTATCTTTTATCATTTTATAAGTATGTCTCCTTTGCTGAACAGATAATCACTTTTAGTGGCTTAAAACTAAAAAATGTATTCTCTTACATTTTTTAATGTCAGGAGTCTAACAGGAAAAGAACATGGCTCAAGTTAAGAACTCAGCAGGGCTTTCTTTGTCTGAGTCATTATTGAGAAATCCACTGTTTTTGTGCATTCCAGCTTCTATAGGTTGCCCATCCTCCTGGTTCATCTTCCTTTTCCTCCATTGTCCTGCTCTAGTATAATTTCATTTCTGTAACCATTATCCTGTAATCATATCCTTCCCATCAGAGGCAATAAATATTTCTATCTTTAAGGATCATGTTTAAATAGAGTCTACTTGAATAATGTGGTATAATTGTGCTGTCTTAAGATCATTCAATTAATCACTTCAGCAATGTCTTTACTACTATTTAAGGTAATGTATTCATAGATTCTGGGAAGAATTTTATGGATGCAATTGTTTTCCCTACCACCTTTCATGGAGAGGTTCATAAAATCTTGATGAACTTATTCTTCATTTGATGTTACTTATTTTCTTAAGACCATTGGAACAAAATGATAGAAGCATGAAACAAGTGGCAATAATGATTTAAAAGAAAAAATTAAATAGGGTAGTTATTGATACAGTGGATTAGAGTGACATAGGACTGACTCCTTAGAAACTTTTGGCAGCTATTCCAAAGACAAATTCAAAGAATTAAACACATAACAGTTATATATCATTTTAATTTAAGTTATTATTTCTGTTGAGTTCAGTCAAATTTTTGCCTGGGAGTTTCTTAGTCAATTGCTGTTAAAGCTGAAATGAGAGGGAAGAACAGGAAACAATTCATGAAAAATGAAAAAAAATTGCACATTGTTAATTTTGCAGTTCTCTTTAATGTTATGTTGCAACTTAAGTTTTTCAATGCTCATCAGTAACATTTGAAAAAGTTTTTACTACTATTAAACAAACCAACACTTTTTCTCCTTAACTTTCTACATAGCAATCATATTGCATATTCTTTAAATTATAATAATATGATTGTTTTTGAAAATACAACTGCCTTTTAGACATTTATTATCTGATTCCTGTTCTGTATATAGATATTTTATTGCTCTACTTATTTGACAACATATAAAGAAATAACCTCAGAAGTTTTCAAGCAAAATCATAGCAGATACTTTGAGAAATATCCATATTTTAATATTTATAATGCATGTTAGTAATAATAAAAAAAATTTCTTTAGTGTGAAATGAAAGATTTAATGATAGTTTCTACACTGATAAATAATCTTAAATGTATCTGCTACTTCCAATTTGTCACCTGTGTACACATAAACACTTCAATAAATACTTGTGTGACTCTGCTAGAGCACTCAGTATATTTTATATATCCTTAATTAGGCAGACTTTTTTTGAAAATATATTTGACTACCAGTTTACAAATTTGAAACTGAACAACTAAGTCATTGTACTTTCTGGAAATAGAACTCAGGACCATAAAAAAATGTAAGGATTGCAAACTATAAAGTTTAGGAGTGATGATGTAACTCAGTGATAGTCCCTTTATGGAGTATTCTTGAGGTACTGACTTCAATCACCAGTACTGAAAAAAAACTATTTTTTTTTCAAAAGAAAAAAAGATTTTCTGGGTGCATCCATATTGTAGAAACAAAAATCTAAGTATCATATATTTAGTTTTAATGGCTTTACATGAAATGAACAGGTATATATAGTTGTGCTTGGAAAAAATTACTGTGAACTTGGAACAGATGGTACAGAAAAATCAAAAGATAACAGCATTGTATGGAAGAAATTGTAAATATTCATTATCATAATTAATTTTCCTTTCACCAAATAATATTGATTCTAAAACTTATGCATTTGGAAATCTCCTAATTTAAATGATAGCTGAAGATCTTCAATGTTGTATGGATATTGGGGAGTTTCTTGCATTTCATTTACACAAATAGGAGGGGAAAAATGCCTTATAAAAATGTCTCTTTAGTTTGTCATTGTCAAGGACCCACACAGATCCATTAATTTCATTTATAATTATCTTAATATCTTTTATAGTCTTCTAGTTGGATCTTTGTTGATTTTTTTCATGTAAAATAGGCCCATACTTGTTGTTCTCAAAATATGAAGATAATAGGTAAAATATTTTATGGAATAATATATTTTCTTTCACTAGATTTCAAAAGAATGAGCTATAAAAATAAAACAAGTAAATACAGAAGAAAAAAAAGCCTGTAAAATTAGAGCTAGAAGTTTTTGTCTTCTATGCAACACATAAAGGCTAGAGTCTAAATTAATTCACATTTTTAACTAATCCAGTATTTAGGAAAGAACTCGTAAATTTTTTAGCAGTCATATTTTCTTAACCTAGTCTGATAAGAAAAATAATGATGGAGATGCAATAGAATTAATACATACTTTATTTGCTAAATGTAGAAGATTAAAGGACTTTTCTAGTAGCATGAGAAGAAAGATTAAGATGTACGTCTTTGGTTTCTGTTAGGGAAGACTGTTCCTGTTTCTGCTATTATTTGGTTGTGGTAAAATCCCCCAAAGTTTCATGTGATGGAAGTTTGGTCTGCGATGTGATAATATTGAAAGCAAGAAAAAACTTTCAGAGGTGGGACCAACCAGAGGTGATTAGGTCAAGGTCACCCTTGGTAGTAGGCTTAATCCAGCTGAATAGATTGAACTAGTTCCTGGGAGAGTAGATTGGTACAAAAGATTAAGCTTGACCTCTCCCTGGTCTCTTTGTCTTCTCTCTCCCCAAATTCCCTCTTTCTTCTGAGAACTCTATTCAAATGATTTTGCGTATCATTTTGTGATACAGCCAGGAAGCTTTAAAGATGCCAGCAACATGTTGTCTGGATATTCTACCCACCAAGAATTGTGAGTCAAATAAACTCATTTTCTTGGTAAATCATCCAATCTCAGGTATTATGTTATCTCAAGACAGAACAGAGTAAGACAGTCTTCTTTTCTAATACCATGCTACTCTTCTATAAAATAATTCCTCTTTAGTGATCTATGCTTTTGCAAGAAATCTCTGGTATTTTCATAATATGTGATCCACATCTTCAGAGACAGATTTAAAACTCTAGGGAAATTAAGTTTGATCACATTATTAGAAAAGTACCTAAGTAAAGGGAATGTAACAGGGGCAGGAGGCTGAAAGATACCTGGGAAGATTGACAGAAGAACGCCTATATGCAACCACAATTTACAGTTTTTTAGTTTAGATATTGAGTAAAATTTCTAATTTCTATCAAAGTCATGTCTGAATTTGGCATAGTTTGGGTATGAATTCCAGAGATGTATAGAAGTCTGTTTTTTTTTAATGCATTAATCAGAATTGGGAAAAATTATCATGGTGCAATATTTCCAAAGCTTTAATTATTTCATGTTAAGTAAAATTTATTTAACCTATCTGAAGACCCTTTTAGAAGTCATATTCTATGATGTTAATGTAGTGGATGTGGTTCCCATTTTACATAGTAAGGTTTTCTGGAAACTTTACAGAGTACTTTATGACATGGAAAATTTTCTGGGTCCTTTTTATGTTTTTGAGAATGTTTTATCCCAGGCATGTTGCACTCTATTTTCAGTCTGAAATTAAGGTAGTGTCTGTGTTGCTTTAAAAATTAGTATGTAGGGTTAATCTTGCAAGTCATTTGATAACTAAAATATTTATAAAATTGAAGGAGATTATTCTCTGCATATGTAATTTTCAAAGTCCCCTTCTCCAAATGGGTTCAGCTGTTCAGAAGAATTTGAAACAAAAGAAATTAAAATTGATTACAATTTTTAAAAATCAAATAGGCATGGTTAAGTTTTACGTATGTTGCTAAGCAAAATTAAATAGCATTTTAAATTAGAAAATTACAAGTATTAAAAGTTGTTTGATTTCTTTCCTATAAAAGAGACTTGAATGTATGAGAGGATTAAATTAATTTCATCATAATGCAAAAGGACCAACATTTTAGAAACATCAAACTTTTATATCGTATGAGAAAATAGATCAGACTAGAGAGAGAAAGTTAAGCTATAGCTACATAACAAACTTGAACTTGTTTAGAGAATATAAATTAGGCTTTTCTACTTATTGGTCAAGAAGAATGAAAAAAGTCAAATAAATTGTTGTAGCAGAAATTTTAATGCTCCTGCATAATAAAACTCAGAAGAGGGTTTCAGAATCTAGGATTCTGCCAAGAAATACACTATATTAGCCAATTAGAGTCAAGGGATGTGTTTGGCCTGGTCTAGCTTATGTCAAAATCTTTATGGTCAATTACTGGAAATTATACTAAAAGTTATATTCTTCATCTCATCTTAAATATTTTAAACATTATTATTATTTTGTAGTTTTAATATCTCTATGATTTTTCATTTAGGAAATAAAAGTCTGGCTTCTGTTTTAAAAATTACACATTAAACAGCTGCTCATATATTTCTGAAAATAAAATTATGAAAAGCAAAGAGATACATACATTCCTTGTTATAGATTATGCCAGAAAATTTTAAGTTATTTCTTTTTCTCTTTTCTATAAATATCAATCATTTAAAAAGATGTATCCAGAAACATCTGAATATTTGCTTTTTTATTGAGCATAAACAAAGCATAACATTGTATCTGTTTATTCCAGTTTATAATAATAAGGTCCTTTTATTTAACTAAGTACAAGTTAATATTAGAATGTATTTCTTATCTCACAATATTATATTGCCAGAAACTTTTTGTATTGTGCTTATCTAATGAGAGGTTTGGGGATATAGGTATTAGTATTCAGTAAAATAAATTAAAATCATATGGATAGCATGCTTAGAATTTTCCAAAACAACTTCAAAATGTTTTTTTTTTCCTTAAAATGTCTGCAAATAAAATTTATGTAGCAAAATCTAAACTACAACAATTCAACTTAAGTAAAAGTTGCATGTTTTATAATATTGTAGACCTTCAAAATAAAAAAGAGCCACCAGCTGGGTGCAGTGGTAAAAACCTGTAATCTCAGCTACTAGCTACCTGGAACATGAGGCAGGAGGATTGCAAGCTTCAGGCCAGCCCCAGCAACTTTGTGAGACCTGTCTCAAAATAAAAGTAAAAACCAATATGAAAGTAGCTCACTGGTAGAGTGTTCCTGTGTCTAATCACCAGTACTGGAAGGGACAGCAAACAAACCAGTAAAGCCAATAAGATTAGTGCATCTTTAAGAAATGTACAACAATATTTCCTCAGTTCTGTTTTCTCATAGATTGTCCAGTATAATTTTAAATAATTAAAGCAACAAGACTCCCTTTAAACATTCCATCTGAGTACTTCTGGGATAAAATTTTGTAGCCTAATTCTAAGCAAAAAGTAAAAAGTGTTGGTAAATGTGTGATCCTCAAAACATTTTTATGTCTTATTTTATCAAATTGATGCTCAAAAATGATTTGTTTTAAAGAAATGCTCTGATATAAAATCAGGTGATTGAAAACTTATGTATTTCACATAACATTTACCAGTAATTACAATTCTGAATATTGGATACTTATTTCTATGACTCATCTTCTGTATATTTTGATTTTTACATAATTTGTTACCCTGAACTATCTCATGATGACTAGAAATGGAAAGTGTAGAAGTTAAATGCAATCAAGCAAGAAGGATTAATTTTGAAAGATTGCATCCTCAGATAGTTTCCAAAAATGGTAAGCATGTCTATTGTTTCTGTGATATGACTGCTAATTATTATAATAACAGATTTAACATTTTTCAACAATTGATTTCAGGAAGTGATTAGCATATGCCAAAGAAAAAATGTGCATTTGCATGTGCTTTATGGAACACATATTCACACATCTATAAATACAAAACATAACCAAATGCACAAATATGTATATGTACCTATATATCACGTGTGTACTTGCTTGTCCCCCAAAGTTCCTATGTTGAAAATGTAATGCACAGTGTGACAGTGTTAGAGGTAGGGTCAGAAGGAAGTGATTGGCTCAGAAAGGCTGTTCTATCCTGAATCCATTGATGTCATTACTGTGGGAGTGAGTTACCAGGGGCTGAATTCCTAGTAAAGGACAGGTTTGGCCCCTTCCTTCTTTCTTGCTCTTTCTTCCTTGCCCTCTTGCTTTCTGCCAGGGAAACATCTGTACCAGTGCAGGCCACTCAAATCTTGGACTTCCAAGACTCCTATAAAAAAAAATCCCTGTTCTTTATAAATTACTCTGTCTCTGACATTCTATTACAACAGCAGAAAACAAACTAAGAAACTATAACTTTCTTGTATATATTACTATTTAAAATATCTGAGGTAGGCTGCTTTTAGATTTATAGTTTTAGAGGCTAAAAGTTCACAATCAGTGGTTCAGAGAATTCTGCCTCTGCTGAGGGCCTAATGGTGAATGGCATTATGGTGGACACATGTCAGAGAACAAGAGATTCCATTGTCAAACAGGAAACCAGAGAGAGAATTCCTACCATAATCCCTTCTGAGGTTATTACCCAGTTGGTCTAAGGATGTCCCACTAGGCCTTGCCTCTTCAAGGTTCTGCCTCCCAAGATCGAAATACTGAGGAAAAATCTCCGGGGAACACAAACCCAAGCTATAACAGACATAAACGAAAGATTATCTGAATTTAATGTTTAGATGTGTGGATCAGTTTCTAGATTTTCGTAATCCCCAACATTTTCTTTTTTGACTTTCTAGTCTGATCAAAATAATATGTCACCAGCCTCTTCCTTATAGGCATTTTAATTACCAAAAGTTATGGTTTAGCTGTTGTATTTATTTAATTTGATCTATTAAAGGACATGAAATATTTCTGTGCTTACAATTAGTTTTATATGGAATTATTTCTCTGAGATTATTTGAACAAGTAACTTTAAGAATAGTTTCAAAATTTGTAAAAGCTGTATGAAACATCTATAAGAAAGATGGGTAACTATCATTGATTTCACACAGATTATTGTGATCTATTTATTTTGTAACTGTTTCACAAGAGAAGTTAATAATGTTCAAAGCCAATATATGAGAACAAGAGATTTTTAATATTACTTAAAAATGGGCACATCATAAAAGGACTTTTGGAAAAATCAAAATCAATGACAGCCAAGGAAATTCTCACTTGACAATTAGGAAAAGGGCCAGAATTTTTCATGAAAATCTTTCAGAATTTGATGTATTAATTAAAACATAAACATATACTAAATAAATAAAGTTTTCAAATATAAGCCACATTTCTTTTCTTCAAAAATACATGTACAACCAGAAGAATAAGTAATGTATAAAGCACATTCTACTGTCATGTGTAACTAATTAAAACAAATTAAAAATTTTTAAAAAAGATTAAAATGCGTGTAGAAAAGAAAAATATAGGTGATTTGAGTAAACTAGGATAAAATTGAAAAATATGAATATAATATAAAATAATGGTAAAAAGTTACAATTCAGGAGATTTTATGATGCCACTGGGGTCATTACTAATGTAATATGTTGAAATAAACATGTAAAGAAAATATCATGCTAAGATATTTGCATAGACAGTCTTCTTGTTCCATTAAGATTAGTTTGGGATAAAAATGTGGTACTCATTTTCTTTTCTCTCTTGTAAATCTTTACAAATAATATTTAAATAAATCTATGTCTTCAAAAATACGAGTAATATCATTAGACAAAAAGTAAATGTTGCTAGAATTTCTAAATCAACACAAATATTTTCTCCTCACCTTGACTCAAACACATTGGCAGTAATATTTAAATGTCTATTTTACCGCGCCTGCAAGGTAGGCAGACCTGCGACCGACTGGCAAAACAGTCCCAGCGGCCCACCAGTGTGGTAGACAGATCACCCCAATTGGAGGAGGAGCAGAGCTGCCGCCCGCCCCTGCAAGGGAGACTTTTTAACTATACAAGAGCAAGATAAATATATAGAGGGAAAATTTCAAAAACACAACAGTTTCACCAAGCAGAAAGAAACACGAGCAATATGAAAAGACAAGGAAAGAAAGGACCACAAGCAATGCAGGTCAACTCAACTTTAAAAGAGGTAAGAGCTGCAGCAGATGGAATGTCAGATGAAGAATTCAGGATATACATGCTGCAAATAATCTGGAGTCTCAAGGAAAACATTAGACAGCAAAATCAGACAATGAAAGACCACTTCAACCACTTCGACAATGTATTACATAAACAAATCCAAGAAGCAAAAGATCAACTATACAGGGAGATAGAGGTAATAAAAAACAAACAAACAGAAATCCTAGAAATGCAGGAAGCAATAAAACAACTTAAAAACTCAATTGAGAATACTACCAGCAGAGTAGAACACTTAGAAGATAGAACATCAGACAATGAAGACAAAGTATTTCAACTTGAAAAGAACACAGACAGCTCAGCAAGACTCTTAAGAAACCATGAGCAGAACATCCAAGTAATATGGGATAATATAAAGAGACCAAACTTAAGAGTCTTTGGGATACAGGAAGGTATAGAGGTTCAAACCAAAGGAATGAGCAATCTATTCAATGAAATAATACGAGAAAACTTCCCAGACTTGAAGAATGAGACAGAATCCCAAATCCTAGAAGCCTACAGGACGCCAAATGTGCAAAATCATAAGAGATCCATACCTAGACACATTATAATGAAGATGTCCAACATACAGAATAAGGAGAGAATTTTAAAAGCTACAAGAGAAAGAAAGCAGATACATTTAAGGGTAAACCAATCAGGATAACAGCTGATCTTTCAACAAAGACTCTGAAAGCTAGAAGATCCTGGAATAACATATTTCAAACACTGAAAGAAAATGGGTTCCAACCAAGAATCGTGTATCCAGCGAAATTAAGTTTCAGGATGGAAGATGAAGTCAAAACCTTCCACGATAAACAAAAGTTAAAAGAATTTGCAGCCAGTAAACCATGTCTTCAAAACATCCTCTGTAAACCATTACAAGAAGAGGATATGGAAAATAACAATGATAACCAACAGTGGGAGGTAGGAAAGTAAAGGGGGGAAAATAATCAAAAAGGAAAACAAACTATGTTTAGTAACATAAATAAACAAATATGGCTGGAAGAACAACCCATATCTCAATAATAACCCTAAATGTTAATGGCATAAACTCACCAATTAAGAGACACAGGATAGTAGAGTGGATCACAAAACAAGACCCAACAATATGCTGCCTACAGGAGATGCATTTGATAGGAAAAGACATACATAGACTGAAGGTGAAAGGTTGGGAAAAACCATATCACTCATATGGACTTCGGAAACAAGCAGGAGTGTCCACACTCATATCAAATAAAATAGATTTCAAACCAAAGTTAATCAAAAGGGATAAAGAGGAACACTACATACTGTTCAAGGGAACCGTACACCAACAATACATAACAATCATAAATATATATGCCCCAAACAATGGTGCAGCTATGTTCATCAAGCAAACACTTCTCAAGTTTAAGAGTCTAATAGACCACCATACAATAATCACGGGAGACTTCAACACACCTCTCTCACCACTGGACAGATCTTCCAAACAAAAGTTGAATAAGTAAACTTTAGAACTCAATAACACAATTAATAACCTAGACTTAATTGATATATATAGAATATCCACCCAGCATCAAGCAGTTACACTTTTTTCTCAGCAGCACATGGATCCTTCTCAAAAATAGATCACATATTATGTCACAGGGCAACTCTTAGACAATATAAAGGAGTAGAGATAATACCATGCATCTTATCTGATCATAATGGAATGAAACTGAAAATCAACAATAAAAGACGGAAGGAAAAATTATGCATCACTTGGAGAATGAACAATAGGTTACTGAATGATCAATGGGTTATAGAAGACATCAAGGAGGAAATTAAAAAATTCTTAGAGATAAATGAAAACACAGACACAACATATCGAAATCTATGGGACACATTGAAAGCAGTTCTAAGAGGAAAATTCATTGCTTGGAGTTCATTCCTTAAAAAAAGAAAAAACCAACAAATAAATGATCTCATACTTCATCTCAAAATCCTAGAAAAAGAAGAGCAAAACAACAGCAAAAGAAGTAGAAGGCAAGAAATAATTAAAATCAGAGCTGAAATTAATGAAATCGAAACAAAAGAAACAATTGAAAAGATTGACAAAACTAAAAGTTGGTTCTTTGAAAAAATAAATAGAATCGACAGACCCTTAGCCATGCTAACAAAGAGAAGAAGAGAGAGAACTCAAATTACTAGCATATGGGATGAAAAAGGCAATATCACAACAGACACTTCAGAAATACAGAAGATAATCAGAAATTATTTTGAATCCTTATACTCCAATAAAATAGAAGATAGTGAAGGCATCGATAAATTTCTTAAGTCATATGTCCTGCCCAGATTGAGTCAGGAGGATATAGACAACCTAAACAAACCAATATCAATTGAGGAAATAGAAGAAACCATCAAAAGACTACCAACTAAGAAAAGCCCAGGACCGGATGGGTATACAGCAGAGTTTTACAAAACCTTTAAAGAGCAACTAATACCAATACTTTTCAAGCTATTTCAGGAAATAGAAAAAGAGGGAGAATTTCCAAATTCATTCTACGAGGCCAACATCACCCTGATTCCTAAACCAGACAAAGACACTTCAAAGAAAGAAAACTACAGACCAATATCTCTAATGAACCTAGATGCAAAAATCCTCAATAAAATTCTGGCAAATCGGATTCAAAAACATATAAAAAAATTGTGCACCATGATCAAGTAGGATTCATCGCTGGGATGCAAGGCTGGTCCAATATACGGAAATCAATAAATGTTATTCACCACATCAATAGACTTAAAAATAAGATCCATATGATCATCTCGATAGATGCAGAAAAAGCATTCAACAAAGTACAGCATTCCTTTATGTTCAAAACGCTAGAAAAACTAGGGAAAACAGGAACTTACCTCAACATTGTAAAAGCAATCTGTGCTAAGCCTCAGGCTAGCATCATTGTGAATGGAGAAAAATTGAAGGCATTCCCTGTAAAATTTGGAACAAGACAGGGATGCCCTCTCTCACCACTTCTGTTCAACATAGTTCTCGAAACACTGGCCAGAGCAATTAGACAGACGAAAGAAATTAAAGGCATAAAAATATGAAAAGAAGAATTTAAATTATAACTATTTGCAGCTGACATTATTCTATACCTAGCAGACCCAAAAGGATCTACAAAGAAACTGTTAGAGCTAATAAATGAATTCAGAAAGTGGCAGGATATAAAATCAACACGTATAAATCAAAGGCATTCCTGTATATCAGCGACAAATCCTCTGAAATGGAAATGAGGACAACCACTCCATTCACAATATGCTCAAAAACAATAAAATACTTGGGAATCAACCTAACAAAAGAGGTGAAAGACTTATACAATGAAAACTACAGAACCCTAAAGAGAGAAATAGAAGAAGATCTTAGAAGATGGAAAAATATACCCTGTTCATGGATAGGTAGAACAAACATCATCAAAATGGCGATATTACCAAAAGTTCTCTATAGGTTAAATGCAATGCCAATCAAAATCCCAATGGCATTTCTTGTACAAATAGAGAAAGCAATCATGAAATTCATATGAAAAATAAAAGACCCAGAATAGCAAAAACAATGCTAAGCAGGAAGTGTGAATCAGGCGGTATAGCGATACCAGACTTCAAACTATACTACAGAGCAATAGTAACAAAAACAGCATGGTACTTGTACCAAAACAGGCGGGTGGACCAATGGTACAGAATAGAGGACACAAAAACCAATCCACAAAACTACAACTATCTTATATTTGATAAAGTGGCTAAAACCATGCGATGGAGGAAGGATAGCATCTTCAACAAATGGTGCTGGGAAAACTGGAAATCCATATGCAACAAAATGAAACTGAATCCCTTTCTCTCGCCATGCACAAAAGTAAACTCAAAATGGATCAAGGAGCTTGATATCAAATCAGAGACAAGGCGTCTGATAGAAGACAAAGTTGGTTATGATTTACATCCTGTGGGGTCGGGCTCCAAATTCCTCAATAGGACACTCATAGCAAAAGAGTTAATAACTAGAATCAACAAATGGGACTTACTCAAACTGAAACGTTGTTTCTCCGCAAAAGAAACAATAAGAGAGGTAAATAGGGAGCCTACATCCTGGGAACAAATCTTTACTCCTCACGCTTCAGATAGAGCCCTAATATCCAGAGTATACAAAGAACTCAAAAATTTAGACAACAAGATAACAAATAACCCAATCAACAAATGGGCCAAGGACCTGAACAGACACTTCTCAGAGGAGGACATACAATCAATCAACAAGTACATGAAAAAATGCTCACCATCTCTAGCCGTCAGAGAAATGCAAATCAAAACCACCCTAAGATACCATCTCACTCCAGTAAGATTGACAGCCATTGTGAAGTCAAACAACAACAGGTGCTGGCGAGGATGTGGGGAAAAGGGTACACTTGTTCATTGTTGGTGGGACTGCAAATTGGTGCAGCCAATCTGGAAAGCAGTAGGGAGATTTCTTGGAAAGCTGGGAATGGAACCACCATTTGACGCAGCAATTCCCCTTCTCGGTCTATTCCCTAAAGACCGAAAAAGAGCATGCTACAGGGACACTGCTACATCGATGTTCATAGCAGCACAATTCACAATAGCAAGACTGTGGAACCAACCTAGATGCCCTCCAATAGACGAATGGATAACAAAATGTGGCATTTATACACAATGGAGTATTTCTCTGCATTAAAATATGACAAAATCATAGAATTTGGAGGGAAATGGATGGCATTAGAGCAGATTATGCTAAGTGAAGCCAGCCAATTTCTAAAAAAAACAAATGCCAAAAGTCTTCTTTGATATAAGGAGAGTAACTAAGAACAGAGTAGGGACGAAGAGCATGAGAAGAAGATTAACATTAAACAGGGATGAGAGGTGGGAGGGAAAGGGAGGGAGAAGGGAAATTGCATGGAAATGGAAGGAGACCCTCAGAGTTTTACAAAATTACATACAAGAGGAAGCGAGGGGAAAGGGAAAAATAATACAAGGGGGAGAGATGAACTGCAGTAGAGGGGGTAGAGAGAGACGAGGGGAGGGGAGGGGAGGAGGGATAGTAAAGGATAGGAAAGGCAGCACAATACAACAGACACTAACTAGTATGGCAATATATAAATCAATGGAAGTGTAACTGAAGTGATTCTGCAATCTGTATATGGGGTAAAAATGGGAGTTCATAACCCACTTGAATCAAAGTGTGAAATATGATATATCAAGAACTATGTAATGTTTTGAACAACCAACAATAAAAAAAATCTATTTTATAAACAGGTTTGTAATTTTACCTTAAACATATGCATTGATAAATAATTAAAATGCATATTTTGACTTACAAATAAAGGCATATGAAGGGAAAACTCAAGGCATCTTCTCCTTTACCCCTGTATTGGTTTGGTCAGTTTGTTATCACAATGTACCACCACCAAGAAGGGGTTAAACCACAGTAACTTATTCTGTCACAGTTCTGGAGGGTGAAAGTTCAAGACCCAGTTGTTTACAGGCTTTCTGGGACTCACTCCACCTTGGCTTGGAGATGCTCCTTCTCATAGTATCTTCACAGAGTTCCCTCCATTTGTATCTATGCTATAATCTGCCAAAGCCCAACCTCCTCATAATCTCAGCTTAACTTAATTATCTCTCTAAAATCTTATCTCAATCCTTCTAAAGAGTTAAGAATTCAACACACAAATTTTGAATCAGTATAATTCAGCCAGTAACAGCCCCTAATCTCTAGTCATAAGATCCATATATACAAGAGAAAGCAATACATATTTTAGAAAACTGGGCCACAATCAAATTTCAAAAGCAAGTTAAAATATTTTATTTATATAATTTTCACAGTGCTCATTTAATTTATAGGGGCACTGTGTATGTTTTCATATACATGCATGTTCATGATGGTCAGACCATGAGGAAGTCAAAAGTTACTATATTCTCTTCTAAGTAATTTTTTTCGGTAATCAATAAGTTTTTAAAATGCTAGTCTAATAACATGAACAACAGTTTGGTTTTATATCATGATATATTATAAAGTTACCTAAAAAAGTTAACTTTTGAACTTCAATACATTTATTTTTCTCTAAATTATGTAAGTGATAATATTACCAAGAGAAAACAAATAAAAACACTTTTCAAAGTACAAAGAATTCTTATTCTGTTTTTGTATGAAAAGAGAAAGAATCATGAAGTTTATCTGTCATAGCTAAACACCAATACATTTTCAAATTGGTGATTTTTTTGTAAATTAAAATAGAAGTTCACAACATTAAGAAGTGATATAACAAGGACATATTAATGTGTGTGTTTGTGTGAATACTTGTATCTTGCAAATTTACCAGCATGTTTCTGTATACATGTATTCATATATATTTATATGTTATATATATATTTTTTCTGAATACATCTATTCTGTTTTAAGTGTGTTGTATATATTTGTGTATATATATATATATATATATATATATATATATATATATATATATACATTTATATATAATAAATAGAAATACAAGTAATTAATTAGCTTGTATTTTAAATAATAAGTTCTTATGTGATTCATTAGAGATTTTAGGATTTGTAAGTAAAGGAATTAAAATTACATACTTATGTAAGCAGTTAAAGTTGTTACACACATTCTCAAAAAGAAAAGTGTACTTCATTTAGAACCTTGTCTTTCATAAAATTATTTGGTAAAGATTTGTTAAATACAGAATCTTTAAGAGGTTCCTGTGATGCAGGTAGCCAGTTTCCCAGGAAGTTTCACTCTCTAATGAGCTACAACAAAGCCTGCTCTTCTCTGAATCCTGTGGTCAGCCTTTTGGTGAATAGGGGAAAATGGTAAACAACAGGAAACAGCAGATAATGTTTAATGTTGTCATTAAGCAGATAATGACAAAAGGAAAAAATAAGCCAAACAAACCTAAGCAAGAATCTAATTTACCTTATGCTACCCAGGTCCCCTCTGGGTGTAAAAGGTAAACAGCTCCAAGGTGCACAGAGTTGAGGGGAGTGACCTAACACATTGTTAGAGTGGGATTGCTGGAAGCAGCCCTGAAATATTTATTAATATTCTGCATTCATGTATTCCTCAGATTCAGGTGGTATATTAAACTATAATGCCAATGTGCCTACTATTCAGTTTATTTGATGACATTAACCAATATTTTGGTATAGCAGTGAAGCTGAATTATCTTTGCAGGAAGATGAGGCATAAAAAACATCATGAATCTGATGAATTAATTGTACTCTTTTTATAATGTGGATCACTGTCTTTTGGTCTAGTTTTGACTGACAAAATCAGCAGTAAAAATTATTGTTTTAACTCAAGTGTAAGGTCAGTTGTTGCTGTAATTCAGGTGATAAAAATAATTACTTCAAAGAGTAGATGGTACTGAGAGTACACTGTCGGGGGAAATCAAAAAAGTATTGATCAGGTTGAGAGTTTATAGCAAAGAATTAGGATGAGATGGAGAGTGGTGTGCATATCTAACAGTTTTTAAGTTTAATACAAAAGATGGCTGGGTGAACAGTTTTCTAGTTGAAGACAAGGGAAAAAAGGCATACAAACAAAGGATATACAAAATAATTTGTGAAACTTGATGCACAAAGAGAGACATGATTTGATAGGATCTTGTCTTTTCAAATCTGAACACATGAACATTAATCAAGTGTCAGAGTTTTAAAAAGTGTATGTAAGCATTCAAGTAATTTATTCTCTGTTCTAATATTAGTCTTTAAACACAGGAAGGAAATCTACAGCTAATTAATACTTTAAAAAATTGTGTTTTGCTATTTAAGCAGCCATGTACTCTAGAAGAAAATTATGTCTTACACAAGAAATAAGTTTTATTTAGTGTGAATCCAAGATCTCAGTAAAGAAGCGAAATAAGGGTAAAAGTATGACATTTGTTGACTAACATCAGAAAGGGTGGGAGGTCATTGGATGAACTGAAAGAGCATGGGCTCTCTAGTCACACATCACCTAAGAAAAGAACAAGAGTTAGCAAAAAAGGAAAGAAAGAAAGACACTAAGAAGTTAAAATTAGAAAAAATGAGGGACATTATCTTGGGTTAAAAGGTGACAATGATATGTGGCTCTTATTTGTGCTAAAAATTATTAATAACAAAAGAAAACTGACATATAATAGATTATTTTACCACAGTGATGAAACCAGAGATGATACCAGTGTTCTAAATGCCATTCCCCTGGTGTACAAGATTGAATACCCTTAAACCACCAAGTTAAGAGCAAAATGTTTTCTTGAAAGGATAGAACAGAATGGGGAGGGGGTAGGTACTGCCTCCTATGCAGATGAGGGGTTCCAAAGCTGGTGCCTGAGGGATTGGGTGTGTATTCCCTGTTTTATATATTATGGATTTCCTTTCTTCTCATGCTTCCTTCTCCTCTGGTCTTGCTTATGTGACCAGTGACCAAAAACCAGGAGAGGAGCTTCCCAGAAAGGCAGGAAGGGAGTCACCCAAGGGTACTCATTAACAGCTCCTTATTGAGATGAATGATTCCCTGGAGGCAGGTAACCTTGGCAACAGGTTGTTTTAGGGGAAAATGCTCTAAAGGAATTAGCTTTTTATTTCCTTTGAGTAAACCCCCACCTCCCTAACCCAATCATTCATTCCCTACAGAAGGCCTTTTGCCATGGTCTCAATAGCATTCCCATTTCTGATTTTGGTATGTTAAGGTTCACCTTCTGTTAGATATTTAAGTTCCATTTATTTTTAAAAGTATCTGTGAAACTGTAAGCGCTGGCCTAACCCCTATGGTGGGTGCCCTTGATATTCATGCAAGAAATGTTTCCTAGATAAATCTTGCTATGAGAAATAAGCATACAACCAAATTGACTATTTAGGGCCCATGGGACCTGAAATGGACTTCGGGTGTTTATGGTAAATTTTATTCTTATGGTTCTGCCAAGCATGCCTCAGCCTCTATCAGAATATGGAGAACTTATATACAAGTGTTCCCTCAAATTCACATAACCATCCAGGAGCAAGAAAAAGAACTACAACATCAGTGAAGGCAGTTGCCCATCCTAAAGCTGACCCTTTCTCATGAATGGCCCTAATATGTCAGGGCCTTCAGCTTCTCAAAATATCCAAAGTTAATAACATTTCAGACTGTTTCCTCTGTGCAGGTTTGGATCATACTCCATTAACTGGGATTCCCATTGATCTTCCTCTCAATACCTTAACCAGACCCCAAGGGCCCCCTTTCCAGCCTTTGAGGAACTAATTATTTTTCACAACTCATCAGGGAATTTTCCCTGTTGCTACACTTCCTCTGGTTCAGCACCCTGTGACCAGATCGTTCAAATTTCTTCCCCAATCTTTGATCCACCAAGATTCTTTTTCTGATGAAATGGTACCCTAACAAAAAATCAAAGCTTCAACATGCTCTTTGCTTTTTGTGTTTCTTCCACCTTGGTCCTTCAATTAACTCTGTACAGTGAGGCTGAATTAACATGGCTTGTTACTACCCACTTTTCAGGACAAGATGAGCCATTTTTCTACCAGTAGTAGTTGGAACCTCCCTGGCCCCCTTAATTGGTGCCTGTGGTCTGGAGAGCAGGAGGAGTTGGTTATGCAATAATCACTACTCAAAGAAGCTTGAATGACAACTCCAGGAAGCAGTAGAGGCTTGTCTTCCTCTCTGGATTCTCTACAAATGCAAATAACTTGTATTGCCCAATTTTATTAGAGAAGCATCAAGCCCTAGATCTCCTGACAGCAGACAAAGGAGGAACCTGTCTATGTCTGAAAGAAGAATGCTGCTACTATATCAGTGAAACTGGATTGGTCATAAAGAATGTCAACACCCTCCATCATTTGGGTGAAAGGCTGAAACAGCAACAATCAAATGACCCTTGGCCAGGATGGCTAAACTCCAGCCTCATTATGTGGCTGACTCCCATTCTCACTCCTATATTAGTAATAGGACTTCTATTAATGATTGCTCGCAGCCTCCTCAGGTTTGCCCAAAGCTTGTTGTGAAATCATCAGAGTGACCTACAATCAGATGCTCCTACACATTTACAGTTGCCTAGCACCAAACCAACACCCGAGCCACCCCCTTCTCCACAGTGCCCCTAAGCTAGCAGGAAGTGGCTAGATAAAATTTGCTTCCCTATATCATCAAAAAAGCACAGGATATTAGGTCCATTTGAACTGATTAAGCAACCCACATGGAAAATAACCACCAATCAGGTGCTGACAGAACTTCCTGTCAATCAGTGGGGTCTCCTGGCCAAGCCTGGATCTTAGCCAGCTCCCCTTACCAACCCTAGTAGGACAAGGGACTCTAAATACCCTATTTGCTGTTCCAAGCCATCCCTTCATGCCCTAAACCCAATAAATATTCCAGTCCAGGGAAGCCCTGATGCTTCCCCTCAGACCCATGTCTTACTGTCTTACCTGCTCAGTCACCTGAGAGTTCCACCAGGGAATGAAATTTCAATAAAGCCTTGTTCATAGGCCTTTTAAAATCTACCACCTTTTGGTAGATGCTGCCTGACCCTACAGAAACATAGGATTATGGATATGTCATTATTCTTTTAGCAAGGTGAAAATAGAACCATCCTAATTCTTGGTTACGATTTTCATTAAAGAAAAGTTAAGGAGTCAGTTAAATTCTTAATTTATTTTAAAAAAATCATCTTTCCTTTTCAATCCCATCTCTCCCCTGTACCAGCAGTTACAACATATTGGCATTTTATCATAATGTGTCTAGGAATAAATTTGTTTCTATTTATTCTGCATTGAAACTGCTCGATTCTTAGAATAATAAATTGCTATATTACATCAATTCTGGAAAATTCTCGGAGGCTGCCTTTATATCATCTTTGATGTGGTTCCTTACTGTTGCTCTCATTTAAACATTTGCAATGCCTTTTGTTCTGCCCCATAGAATATGACTCTCCTAGGCCTGTACTGTGTACTATTTTGCCTTATATTCTGACAAATTTTAATTTTTAAACTCTTTGTCCTGGTGAGTTTAACTTGCTGCCAGTATCATTTTATTTATGCTTGGCTATTTACTTTCCATTTATAGATTTTTTTTATCTACCAGGTTTTTGTAGTGAATTCTGATTCCTAGATCAAGTTTCAAGATGGCATTTTAAAAATTTAATCTCCCCAGAACATCATTTCTATTTTGTGCTTTGTTTCTCTAAGTGTTTGATTATCATCAATTGTAGCCTAGTTAAGTTTATATTCTGAGGTTCTCAGCAGACATGAATCTTGGTGGATGTTATTCAATCGACTGTGATATTTAAGAGCACAAACCCTACTCCACCAGAGACCCTGACATGTAGCATCTACAAGAATTACAGTCATTCAGAGTCTCAGCTTTTTCATGTGCAAAATGGTAAGAAAATGAGTTGCTTAATAGAGCTGATGTGCAGAAGGAATGAGATGACTTGGACAACCACAGACCTAGTGATTAGACCTGAAGGCTTCCATAGAGAAGTGGCTTAGATTGGCTGCTTAGGAATTCAACAAAAAAAAAAAGAAAGTAAGAAAATGCCAATGTTGGGCCTCCTCCACAGGACACCCGGTGGCCTGGACAGGATGGGAAGCATGTTTAATCCTAGAGGGGGGTTCTGCAGTGCAGCTGTCCACTTGGGGGAACAATCTAGTCCAGATCCTCATTTCTCTGACAAAGAAACTGTGACCCAGAGAGGGCCAAAGTACAAGTAACTGTGGATTTCAGCAAAATTGCAGTGAGATTCCAAGAGCATGCAGACACTGCCTCTCTAGAGTCTACACCTCCTACAAGTTATTTGGGGGCAGTGAGGTATTCCATCTCTTTAGGGCTCAGAAATGGTCAGTGAAGGTCACATGATAAGTTTAACATCAATTCACTGATAATAAAAATGGTAAATGCATTTTATAGAAACTCAAAATACTAAAAGGAAAAATAGAGTCTAGTAATTCAGTTACTAAAAACAACAACAAAAACAACAAATAGAAATGATTTTAGGCTAAATAAAAAGTATCTGCTTCCTGAGGGCTGATAGATTTAGTGAAGTACTCATGGGAGCTACTGGATGCCACTATATCAACCATTCTCTCTCTTTCTCTTTCTCTCTCTCTCTCTCTCTCTCTCTCTCTCTCTCTCTCTCTCTGTCTCTCTCTCTCTCTCCCTGTCACACCCACACACAAAAACAAATGAATTTGTAATAGATACCATTACAAGGAATATATATTCCCAAAGACTGATAATATAAATTACTGGTTAGGTTTGAAAGTAACAACAACTCTTTTTCATTACTAGTGGAAATATCTATCTATCTCTATCTCTATCTATATCTATATCTATATCAGGCTTCTATTTAATACAGTTAATTGAAAATTTATTTTTACTCACAAACCTGTGTGTTCATGTTGATATTTTATTAATCATAATACTAAAAATCTAGAACCAACCAAGATGTTTTTCTATAGAAAAATGGACAAATAAACTGTGTTACATCCCTAGAATGGAACAATATTTAGTGAGAAAAGGTAAAAATTAATTGAGTATGCATTACCATGAAAATATCTTATATACATATTTCTTTGCAAAAGCAGCCATATCTAAATTGTCATGCCTCATATTACTGTACATATAATACATTCTTGAAAATACAAACAAGAGAAACAAAATAAATCATTGATTTTCAAGCTTTGGGGGCCAGTGAGTTGTTGAACACAAAGGGTACACATGTACTAAGCTGATGAAACAATATATTTGTAGTTCTGCCATGATGAACGTCCAACTCCCTCCATTGGCCATAACAGAAAGAACTTTACATTTCAAAGAGTGAATTTAATGTATGAAACATTTAAGAAAATCAATGGGGAGTTTAGGGACCTCAAGGAATGCAGGATGTGAAAAATCCAACTGTATTATAAATTTAGGACATGGTTTCATATTAAGAGTGAAGAAAAACGGACTAATATAACTAACTTTGGAATGTTATGTTCTGATTAAATCTGTAATGATAAGAACAAAAGGAACTGCATATAAATTCTATGTTCTTGTAGGTAAGGCTTAAACCTGAGTTTGAAGACATAAGTTAGTGGAATGTGTTTAGTGAGAAGTAGATTCTTATTGTTAGAGGTTACAGATAAATAAAAGAAGCCAAAATTAACCATTTGGTGCTATGCTAGAGCCAGAGACATCAGCTTAATATCAATACAATTGGACACACAGAGGTAAACTACGAATGCAAAGGTTAGTTTGCATATATGTGTTTCCTTACTTCTTATTAAAGGGCTTTGAAGCAGTGGATATGAGCACATCCAGCACCCTTATCTTGATTTCTAAATACTATTTTCAAGTAAAGAGATCCAGACATTTTTAAAGACATTTTTAATTCTTGGGGCTACACCAAGGAAAATTTAACACCAATCTGGAACATCTTTGAGAAATGTCAAAAAATAAGAATATGCACCTAAAATTGCAAGTCAGGGTAGATAACTTTCCACTCAAACAATGAGTACTGTTACACCATAATCTTAGACTTCTCAGGAATATAACAGCAATTCAGTTTAGTTCTCAATGGTCAAATGAAAACAGTATGCAACAAATTACATAGTGTAGCATTCAGTTTTAACTCATTGTAGGAAATACATACATATATGAGCCTATACTGAAATAAATTAATTATTACATTAAAAAATGAGTAAAGTGAGACAAATGTTTTTGGAATTGTTCTAAATCACCTATGCAGATAATCTCCCATTCAAGAAATGGAACACAACTAGTTCCATTTTGTCTCTTGAGGGTTGGCTGGATATAGTGACTTGATTTCAAAGAAGAAAGTATAATTAAAGGGAGAAACTTAGTAAGCACTCCCTGCTCCAGATCATTAAGACTAATATAAGCAGAGGTAAATCACGGTGACAGCATTTACACTCTGATGTTGTGTGATGACAAGGGCATGCATGACGCTTCTGCAGCATGATTTCTATGAACCATAAAATTTTGCTTTGTTATGGATAATAACTTCAGTTAGTATAAAAACATAAGCCTGTAGTTAACTCAACTGCATTTCCTCAGAATTAATATGTTCAAGCCTTAACAGCCCATTTGACCATATTCAAAAAGAGGGCATTTGAAGGGGTAATTATTATTAGATAAGGAAACACCCTGCGAGTGAAGGGGACCAAGGATATACATGTAGGAGAAGAGACTTGTGAAGATGGAGTGAGAAGGCAGCCCCTAAACTATAAGCCAGACATTTCAGGAGAAGTCAGTTTTGCTGGCTCCTTGATCTTTTTATTCCCAGCCTGCAGAACTCAGAGAAAATAGCTTTTGCAGTTTATGTCACCTAGTCTCTGGTATTCTGTTGTGGCAGGTCTAGAAAACTAATAAACAGTCAAGCGAAAAACAAAAGATGGGAAGTATTTTTTAAAAATATGGTTCCAATTTACTAAAGTACTTACATTTCTATACACATTTTTTAAAATCCAAACTGTCTTAGTACTGTTTGGAACTCTCATTAAATTTTAATAAAAATGTAGCACTATATGCAACATGTTTACCTTATATAAATTTCAGGGCATTTAATCATGAGTGTGTTAGGTAAAAAATAATAAGAAACACTGACATTTACTAAAATGTTAGAAAACAAAACTTCTGTCATATTGTTTGTCTCTCTAAGACTATTGTACTTGTTATACTGATTTAGCTTATAATTAACACACACACACACACACACACACACACACACACACACACACACACATAGAGAGAGAGATACATAACAACTTGCTTTTCATGCTTGATTTTGACCCATCCTCCATTAATAGATTATACTTCATAAAGCTAGTAGACCTTTCTTTTGGTCAGTGTTTGGTATAGGAATAACTATATGAAGATGTTCTAACCAAAATTTCATGAATTAAATTGTTAAATTCCCTCAATAAAGGGTTTTGCCATTATAGCAGCAAATGCATAAGGAAAAGTCATTCTTTTTAATGCCACATGTTGTAGTTGGGTAAAAACATGATTAAAGAAATTGTGGCAGCTAAGTGCCATTGCACATGTCTGTAATCCCAGAAGCTCAGGAGGGTGAGGCAGGAGGACTGGGAGTTCAAAGACAGCCTCAGCAACAACAAGGTGCTAAGAAACTCAGTGAGACCCTGTCTGTAATAAAATACAAAAACATTCAAGCCCTGGTACCAAGAAAGAAAAAAAAAGTGTGGCAGCACTTTGTGAATATGAATGTACAAACCTCATTTTGAAAGCCTGTAAAAACTATAGAAAGACCCTACCATATATTGCACCACTGAGTTGCTGAAAGAACCAGCCTTGGCCCTGCCTGATTTCTGGAATTTACAGAATATAATTCTGCACATGTCCTACCTAGATAAATAAATAATGTCTGAAGATATTGTAATTTTGATGAAAGTCTTATACCCCTAAATTTAAGAAGCTCATTTAACATTGAGTGTAAGAAATAAGAAGAAAAGAACTCATAAACAAATTTTTAAAATACAAATTTCTTTAAAACTGCCAAGATACTATGTACAAAGTAAATTATATACAAAGAAAAAGAGCCATATGTAGTTGCAGTCTTCCTAATGAAGACAATGCAAAATAGAAGAAAAGGGACAAACATCATGAATACAATCAGTTTAAAATAAATAAAAACAATACTGGATTATGTAGACTGCAGTATCCTGAAAAAGTGTTTCAAGAAATATAAAAAAAAATTATTTTCAGTTACAAAAATTACAAGTTGTCATTATAACCTGCAAGAAATACTAAAGAAAGGCTTTCATACTTCAGAAGGAATATTATATTATATCTGCTGGAAATTTTTGTTTATATAAATGAATGGAAAGTATGAGTACATTTTACCACATTTATAAATATGAATGGTTTTAAAATTGTCTTTAAAGATAATTAATAAAATAAAAGGTAATTGCAATGACTTTGGGGCTTAAAGCTTACATAGAAATTAAATGAGTGACAAAATTAGTTCAAAGTTAATGAAAATAGGAAGAAATATAAATTGCTACAGGGTTCTTCTGCTATATAAAGCAGTATTAAAATACTTGAGATTACATGAGATAAATTGATGATCAATTAGACCTAATTGATATTTATCAAACAATTCAAACCAAAATAAAATGATATTCTTATCAGCTACAAAAAAATAATAACTTTTTCAAAATGTAATATAGTCTTGTCCACAACTTTATTATGACTCAGTAAATTTGAAAGGTTAGACTTTCCTGGTCATTCTAGGAGACAGTCTATGTTCACAGAGACTTCTACCCTTGAATACCTCAAAACAGCAACTACTTCATTCCATGATCTACCACAATGACACCTTATCATGAATGAGATTTTCCTTTTAATCCAGGATAATTTATAGTAGAAAAAAATAACTTTATTCCCCAACAGACTTTATTCAGAATTTTCTTAGTTACATTCAATCCTGATTATCACAGAGAAAGTGAAGTTCTTCAAATGCAAAAATTAGTTTTTCTATATTAAGAAAACACAGCTACCAAGATTATCTGTATTCCTCCCAGATGTGAGAAAACTGTAGGTGTACAATCAATAATTTAGAGTTTAAAACTTCATACATTGATCCAATAAATAATAAGAAAGTTTAAATTCATGACAATGAAAAATTAAGGAAAGACTTTTAAAAAAAATCAATAGTCAGAATCATTTTATCCCAAGGCTAATAACGGCATCACTGATATTACTACTTGTCATTTGTTGTCAACTATAATTTTATAATATTAAAAATAATATGAAGTTTTATTGTACATAGTTTGTAAGCAGAAACTTTACTATTGAAAACAAAACCTTAGCATTTAAGCTATCATTTTGTCCTTCTTGGTTGGCTGGGTTATCTTTCCCCTTTCAACATTTTGAATACATTCCCCCAAAGTATAGGCAACAAAAGCAAAAACAGACACATTAGGAATGCATAAATTTAAAAATCTTTTGCACAGCAAAGAAAGAAAACAATGAATGAAGAGATGATCTACAGAAAGAGAGAAAGTGTTTGCAAACCATAAATTTCATAAATGGTTCATATTCAACGTATATAAGAAACAACCCCAAAACAAAATGAATAAATACATAGCCTCATAAAAATGGACAAATAAGTTAATCACACCTCTCTCAAAAAAGGTATATAAAAGTCTAAATTAAAAAAAAATTAAAAACAGATGATATACAAATGATGAGGAGCTCAGATGTGGAAAAATGTCCAACATTATAATCATCAAGAAAATGCAAAACTATAAGACAATGCCTTAATCCTTTCATTTTTCTTATTTCTTCTTTTGAAATGGGATCTTTCTATGGTAATTCAGGCTCATATTGTTTAATCAAACCTCATCTCAAGTGATCTTCCCACCTAGTATTTCATGTATTTGGAATACCTATATGTGCCAAGCCTGGCTAATTCACACCTTCTAGAATGACTATTGAAGTGTTATAGAAAATAATATTACATTCCTATAAGACAGTCCCTGAAAAAAAATCTGAAAGATAGTGCAGCTCAGGGAGGAGGGAAAGGAAACTAGCCAAGCATTAACCTCTCTCAGTAAATCTTTTCCCAATAACAATGGGTCCTGAAAGAAGGGGGCAGATACTGAATGGTGGGTAGAAATGTTGGATAAGAAATAAAAAAAATCAGTTAAACATCAAGAAAAGAATTTAGTTAAACAACAACTCTTTCTGGACATGATAGTGGAGTTAAAAATAAGGTACTGTTTATACATTTAAAAATTGCTAAGATAGAGGATTTTGCATGGTCTCAAGATTTAAAAAAGTGATAATTATATGAAGTGATGGATAAGTTAATTAAACTTATTTAATCATTACACAATCAACAAATATATCATGACATGATTTTGTATGCCATAAATATACATATGTATGTATAATTTGTTTAATAATTTAAAGTAATTCTTTAAAATATTAACAAATCAATCAAATTTAGAATAATTATGTTTTTTGAAATCAGTCTTTCTCTTTAACTCTGGCTCTCAAACTCCTAAACTAATTATTAGGATAAATACATAGATAAAAGTATGAACATTTATCCTATCCTAGTTATGAGGGAAATTCTTCAAAGCATTTGTCTTGCTGATAAAAGTCAGGAACTAAGCTTTATAATATGTATCATAAATATTATATCAGCAATACGTTAATAATTGCTGGTGGGTTCTTTTTTCTAGTTTCCAATTTAAAATTATAATTCATATTATTTAAAACAAAAATTACTAAATATTGATGCATGATTAAGTATCCTATTTAGTGTTAGTTTATTCATTTTTTTAATTAAGTCAAACAGTATAAAAATACTCTCAAAATTCCAATACTTATGTCACCAAGCATTTATTTCTTGCTTCTTTCCCATGAATTTTTTTTTTCACTGTACCTCTTCAAGGCCCTTTTGGTGTCCCCTGCACACACCTGAATTAGACTCTATTTGTTCCAACATATCTTCTTTTCATAAAAGAAAATAAATAAGAACATATCACCTTGGACACGTTGCTCTTATGGGGTAGAGACAGTTCTCAAAGATTAGATAAATGCAGATTAAGATAAATTTTAAAGTCCATCTCAAAAGTGACCCACTGCCATTTGACTGAGAGCAAAATAAATTACATGGGGTGAGCCATAGGCCTTACAGAAAGAAGTAAATAGCTAGAGCTAATATTCCATTTGGCCTCAAGAATGTTAGAGATTTGTATTATGTGGGTTTCACTTTAAGGAGGCCAGAAATTCATTGTCTTCCGATGACTCATTAGAGCACTCTAACTTTCAGCTCACATACTTTCACAAGATCGCATATACTGGTATTCTTTGTCCATTGTCTTTATTAAAAATACTGCTTGAATGAGTTTTGGATTTTTGTAAAATATATGAAAACACAAGGGGGATTGATAAGTCTATTGAAACAAGTAAAAAGACAGTCTGATTCTAAGTCTAGATGAAAATGACCAAGAGGATGAAGACATTGATATGGTAGTCAATACTAGGTGACTGAATGTCCAGGGTAGAATCCATGAGTTAAAAGCAGAATAAAGAGAAAAGAAAATATTTAAATTGCTTGATTAGGAAGTTACAAAATAATTTTACTGCATATTTTTAAACTGAGGGTATGCATTGAGTCAGAAGAATTAGATAACACAAAATTTTAAGGCAGGCAAAGTTTACAATCTCCAACAAAATGTATTGATTCAACATTTATTTATGAAGCACTCTTTATGCCTTAGCAGTTTATTTGATGCTGTGAATTGAGAAATTAAAACAACACCTTTAGTTCAATATATGCTGCTATAAAGGACTACCTTCAACTGGTTATTTTACAATAACATATTTACTGGCTCACGTTCTGGAGGCTGGGAAATCCAATATTTAGAAACAGGCATTTGGCAAGGACCTTCCTGATGCAGAATCACATGCTAGTATGTGAGAGGGCAGAAGACAGAAAATAAAGGTCCAAACTGAGCCTTTTATAATGATGTCAACCCACTAAGCATGCATACCTTAATCATTTATTAAAGGGCCCACCTTTTAATACTGATAAGAGATACTGATAAGAGGGTAGTTAAAATTCAACATGCCTTGTAAAAGAAATAAACATGCCAACCACAGAGTTCCATATTTGATCTCCCCAAATAGAAATACTTCTCATGTCAGTAGGGGGGGCAGATGGCACATGCCTGTTATGCCAGTGCCTGGGGAGGCTGAGGCAGAAGGATCACAAGTTCAAAGCCAGCCTTCAAAATTTAGTGAGTCCCTAAGCAACTGAGCAAGCCCCTGCCTCTAAATAAATAAATAGGGCTGGGCATGTGGCTCAGTGGTTAAGCACACCTGGGTTATGTCTCGGTTACAATAAACAAATAAAAATATAAAATAAGATATAATAAGAGTATTTCTCACAGATAAATGCATTAGCCTCAAGTGGCCTATCTGTTGCCAGAACCAATTCAAAAAGCCCAAAGCATGAAGTTTAATCTAACTAATTCATGAGTGAGAATAAAGGTATGATTTATCCTGAGGCCAATTTTCCTCTTTATGTGAGCCTATAAAAATATTAAACAAGTTTTCTACTGCTAAAGTATAACAGGACATAAGATCCACATTGAAATTTCAAAAGGGAGAAATAAGAGAGAAAAGGGAGTAACTTGTGCCAAGAATGTCCAAAACCCACAGTGTAAACATCATTAAATCTGAAGAACTTTGAATAATCATTTTTGACCTATTGCTTTCCCTTTGTACATACAGTAGTAGAACATGAGCCTTCTCACCCCCCCCCAAAAAAAAGGCAGCCTCAACACTATGGCTTTCCTGGGCTCGGCCCACAGAGGAGCTACCATGGGTTGAGATCTCTGGTGTATGGTTCTCCTTGGCTAGCATCGCAAAGTTCGAAGAGATTTGCAGGCATTTTTACCACGCTTCTAAATGATTCCCATTGTCTCTTAGCATTTTTATAATGAGAAAACTGAGGCACAACATTGAATAATAAGTGACTATTTGAGTTGCACTAAACAATTTCACACTAGACAAAAAATTTCTATTGATAAAAGATACTGTTAAAAGCTTGTCAGAAACCTTGACATTATTCTCATGGTGTTAATAAGAACCATATGAAAATCATTCAGTTGACCATATTGAAGCCAGAATTAGGCAGTAATGTAGATAGGTAAGTCCAGTAATGTCGGATCAAGAAGGCCAATTTCGGTGAGTTCAGGAAGTTGAAGACTGCCTTCTTAGGGGCTGAAATGCCTTCAGAGTACTTTCTCCACCCTTATCAGGATAACCTGTTCCTGTTTCAACCTGTTACTAAAGTAACCTGTCTCAGGAATTGTCCCTCCTTACAAGGAGTCCTAAAAGTGTTATTTAAGTGTCCTGGGCTACTTGATCTGGCCCTTCCCTCATCCATCTGCGTCTCACCTTTTGGCCATCTCATGGAACATCTCCTGGATTTAGTCACATGTGCAGGAAGGAGCGAGATAAAGGGAATAGGGCAAAAGAACAAAGGAGGCCTAAGACATATTTAAAAAGGTACAAAACTCTCATTTCTTGTGATACTGGAATACCAGGATACCAGCTATGGCCTCCTGCTCTCTCCTGGGAGTTGTCTATGTTACCCCTTTTTAAATAAACTCTGCTTTATACTGGTGTAAGATTTTCTAATGTTATACATCAAAATGTGAAGGAGCAGAATTCCTCATGGACAACCAGTGGTATCAAGGTATCAATATTAAACATTTCTTGTGGTTAGGCCTAATGTAACCCTCATCTTTTAAAAACTTTATCTTACCACAGTTAACTCTTTGTAACATGTTTTGCCATGTAATTTATCATAAGCATTTTCTTTGTTAAAATCATCATACTACAGTAATGCAGCCACAACAATGTTTATAGCAGCTCAATTCACAATACCTAAACTATGGAACCAACCTAGGTGTCCTTCCATAGATGAATGGATAAAGAAAATGTGGTATATATAACTCAATGGAATATTACTCAACTTTAAAGAAGAATGTAATTATGGCATTTGCCAGTAAAAGGATGGAGTTGGAGAATATCATGCCATGTAAAATAAGCCAATCCCCCAAAACCAAAGGCTGAATGTTTTCTCGAATATGCAGATGCTAATTCACAATAAGGAAGGAGGGGAGGAAGGGCACTAGAGAAGAATAGCATTACTTTAGATAGATGGAAGTGAAGGGACGGTAGGGGCAGGGATGTGGGGAAAGAAAAGATAGTAGAATGAAACAGTCATCATTAATTTATGCATATATGTGACTGCATGACCAATATTATTCTACAGCATGTACACTGACAAAAATGAGAAATTATTTTCAATGTATGTATATCAAAATGCATAAATGTATTCTACTGCCATGTATAACTAATTTAAATAAATTTAAAAAATTAAAATTTTAGAAATAATTCTATTAAGTAAAAAAAGCTATAATAAGTAAAGATTTATTACAATATAGTATTATATATGTAATCTCCATAGCAGGATGAACTCTCACATTTTCAACTGTTTGACATTCAACCTAAGTACACTTTATACTGGTATTATTGAAACAAAAATTATTCAAAACAAAGTTTCAGCGGCTTTTCTAAACATAATTTAGAGAATTGTATCATTGACATTTTTAATTCCTTAAGTAACATCAATATCAAAACCATTTGTAAATCAGAAATTGCTTGTCAATTTTCAAGTGATTGTGAATAGAATGTGGAGAGAATGAAGTAAGTTTTGCCTATCAGATACTAAAGCTAATTATAAAGTAAAATATTTACACCATAAAATATTTAAATACATTCAATTAGAAAATCTAAAATGATATAGCTTTGCATTTCAATGCAAAGACAAAGTTAACAATGAAATTTTAATGAACTAAATACAGAATAAAAACTATGTTATATAGATAGAAACTTGTTACATATTGAACTTTTTATATCACAGTAACTTTAGATATGCATTCATGCACATTATTTACCCAAAAGTAAATCTTCATTAGTATTCCTGTTATTATCCTCTTAACTTGAATTGTATGTTATTTGCTCTGATTACTTAAATTCTTGGCTTTTTGGCCTTTTGAATCTTTTCAGGAGCTATACTCTTATTTCTCAATTCCAGATACCCCCCCCAAAAAAATTGCATAACTCATGACTTTTACTCTACAATTTTATGCTATTCCTGAGTCTTGATAAGCCATATTTATCATTATAGCTGAGTCCTTCTTAGTTTCTGGTAAGAGAAGTCACTTAATATAAGTGAAGAGATGGAAGAATGGGAGTTTTTTTGCTGTTCCTATCAGCTCTGTCTAATCAAAATATGTAGGCCCTAGAATTGATAATTAAAACAATTAGCAAGTTTTGTTTTGGTTTCTCTCTCTTTTCTCCCAGAACTTCCATGACACAGTCAGATTACATATCGAGCCCTTCCTTAAGTGTGGTCACAACTCCATGGAGCCTCTGATTCTCAGTCCTCATATGCCCATCCTAATCGGATGGTCTTTCTTCTCAGAGACATGAATGTAGTTCCACAAATATCAATAGAACTAAAAATTTTGTACTGGACACTGTTTGGGGCTCTTTTTATAGATATATTAGTAAAATAAACATTCACCATCAATATCCATATCTCAAACATGTTTCTATTTTGGAGGAGGAAGGAGAATAATAAATATTTGTAAACAACAAAGCCATATTATCCAGTATTTTAGAAGGCAAAGCCTTGAATAAATAAAATAATAAAGTGCTGAAGGAATGAGGAATTTTGTTTTATTTTTAATTTTTTATTAGTTGTTCAAAACATTACAAAGATCTTGACATATCTTATAGGAATGAGGAATTTTAAAAGGCAAGATTGGGGTGGACACAGAAGTTAGCACCTGCAGATCTAAATGAATAATAAGATTCACTTACATTGTATTATGATTCTTGATGAAGGCTTGAAACAAATGAAGGAGTTAATAAGATCATATCTGTAAAGTAATCATTCCAGGAGGATAGCAGACAGTGTGAGGACCCTGCACTGGGAGTGAGTTAGGTGTGAATGTAAATAAGCTACCTGAGACTGAGAGGAGAATCCAGAATATAAGGTAATGGGGAAGAGGTTGGACCCTATTAACCTGGAATTCTAAGCAACTTGAATTTGAATAGAACCATTTCATTTTTCTTTTGAAAACCAGCTGCAGGAGAGCAATGGCAGTATCACATCAATCCTATTTAAAAAGCTGTTAAAGTTACTCCAGTCATAGCTGGTGAAGGCTTGCCCCTAGGGGCAAATAGAGCTGGCAGTGAGAATAGTTTCATTCTGGATACTCCATAGTGAGAGAGCAGCAATTTTTCACAAGTCACTGTATATGGATTATGAGAAAAGGGAAAAGAGTTGTGAACTGTTTCAAGGCACTTGGCCTTCGTAACTGGAAAGACTGAATGTCATCCCTTGATAGAATTTAAAAAAGGAACTCACAAGTTCAGTTTTGGCTGTGTTGGGATTGAGTTATCTATTATTCATTAATGTAGAGAAGACAAATAGACAGTTAAAATGTGAATACGGTAACCAGGAAAAGAAATCTAAATGGCAAATAAATGTAGATGACTCTGATACATGAGTAATATTTAGAATAAAATACGTGGAATAAGTAGAGAAGGGGGACTCCAAGATTATAAATTAGGCTAAAATTAATAACATATATATATATATATATATATATATATATATATATATATATTTAACCTAACAAAGAAAAGAAAACAATAAAATGTGAAATAAAAGTTTGTAGTACCTATGCATGCTATTAATGTAGAAAATTAATGCAGTTGAGTAACTAGAATGAAATGTTGAAACATAAGAAGTTTTGGTTAGAGTAGGATACATAAAATTGATAAATGAACATCTGCATCTCACTGCAATTTCCAAGTTTTAAGGTGATACTTCCTTTCTTAAAATTAGGTGGAAATAGCCTAAAATAAAATCTTCTAAATTTAACTTTGTTTATTCCTGTATTTTCTACTATAATAATGAGAAAGAGAATTAAAGGCAAGACTCTGCTATAGTAAAGAATAACTTATATATCTTTTCTGCAATTTATGTACTTGTTAAATGTTATTCCAAGGGTGAAATAACCTATTCAAAGTTGCAAATTGACATCTGATGGATGGCTTTATACAAAAGCACTATTAAGTTTTAGAGAATTGGGGTGAGAAAAATTTCATAAAAATGAGCAAAATAACATATTAATTTGCTCTGCACTCTTTATTCTTTGACATAAAAGACTTATCAAATTCTGCACTGATGTCATTTTGTAAAATAAACTGAAAATACGATGAATTAAAAATAGGCTTGGTATTGGAAATCTGAATGTTAATTATACAGAGGACTCTATTTATATATACATATAGATAATGTGAAAGTAACATCTTTGATAATATTTAGTTAAAATATAATATCTATAACATTTAAATATAATATAAATGTCTGTTTCCAAGAGAGTCCATTCGAAATTTAATGTGAAAAATACTATGTAGAGTTTTCCTGTCTTCAATGACACTAATATGACATATGGCCACATATATAATGCAACACTATAGAGAGTTTTTTTCCAATATATTTGAAAAAAATATTAGTTGATATAAGATACCTGTGTAAAAACATAAACTTTGAAAATTGGTTGACAAAAATTAAGGAAAGTGAATAAAAATAATGAATTAAAAGAATATTCTTTACTATAGTGTATTTTATGGTTTATTGATGCCAATTCTAAAAATACTAACACTTCCTACTAAAAAAAACATGGAAATAAAAAAAAAACTACTCAATTGTTTGTTATTAAAATATTAAAACTCTGATGATAAAATTGGAAAAAAAACTATTTAAAAATATAGATGAATATTATTTATTAATATACTCTTCTAGTTCCTAAATAACATGTTAGAAAAATACTAAAAGATGATATGTCCTTGATGTAGGTTGAAGCAATTATGTTTTACTCTTCAATCTCTTTGAAATGTGACTTTGAACTCTTATGACTTCAAAGGGTGAAGTTCCTTTCCCATCTATTGAATATGGGCTAGCTTTCCTGTTTACTTTGACCAAAGAACATGGGGGAATTGATGTGTTAGTTCTAAACTGAGGAATGAGAGTTATAAACTGAGGACTAAGAAGTCTTGCAAACTTCAAAGTGTTCTCTTGGGTCCTACCATGAGCAAAGGCCCAGACTGCATTTCTAGAATTTGAAAGAGGGTATGAAGCAAAGCTAAGTAAGCCTATTCCACCCAAGCCAAATTCCTACATGTGAAAATACTCAACTAATATAACCAAATCACCTATTATTGTATAGGTGAAAAAAGGTTCTTATTAAACCTAAATGAGTCCCTCTTAGATCAAAAGGGTTTAACTAACTATCAAATCATACACAATAAAAATAATTGTTATAAAAAGTAGTTAATCTTCTTTCTCTGTGGTTCTATTCATGTTAAAATGATGCTGGTGATTGAACCCAGGGTCTTTGGTGCATGTGAAGCAAGCATTCTACCAACTGAGCTCCGTCCCCAGCCTATAGCATCACCATTTTAACCATTTAAGTGGCATTTTATCATTCGCTGGCAACTAACTGCTCTTTAATTGTTTTGTAACCATCACCATCAACCTTCTAGAACATCCTTAAAAGTGAATCCCTAATGATTAAATAATACCTCCACAGTACTCCCTCTTTCCAGATTCTGGTGACCTTTGTTGTACAGTCTTGTATAATAATTTGACTATTCTATATATCACGTAGAGTTTAAATTATACACTGCTTATGTGTCTATTTACATAATTTGACACAATGTTTCCAAGGTTCAGTGTTGTAGCCTCTACTAGAATTCCACTCATTTTAAGGCTAATATTTTTGTATGTGAATTGTATACTTTCAGTATTTATTGAATGGCCAATTGATAATAGTTCTGCTTCCATAGTTTGAATATTGTAAACATGATGCTATATTACTGTACAAAAACCTGTTTTAGTTTCTGCTTTCGATTCTCTTGGTATACACTGAGAAGTGGAATTTTGTCGTAACATATGGTCATGCTGTTTTCCTTTTGAGTAACTGCCTTACCATATTATGTGATGACTGATCAGGCATAAATTCCTACCAGCAACACATTAGCATTCCAATTTCTCTACATCCTTTTCAACACTATTTTAGTTTCTGTCTATATAGTTATTTTTTTCATAGTAGTCATCATAATGGGTGCACAGGGCTTCACAATGGAAGGAAGATGGTGGGCCAGAGGGAAGCAGCATTCTGTGTTGCTCCATATTCCAGATCTAACCTAGTTGGAATATTGCATCTCTGAGATTCTAGAGGACTCCTACACAGCTGCTCTTGTGCAGAAATCACCAGTGGTGTGACTCTGCACAGGGCTCTGGGTCTCAGCATTGGAGGACTTCTGGCTCCCAACACCCAAACCCCACCCCCTCATGTTCTAGCCAATGCAGGTCTCCTTAGTGCCTTAGCAGAATCACCTATCAACAAATCTGCAGACTCCCAGACAGCTCAGCTCTCCAGCAGGACACTCAGTTGCTACCTACTGCCATCACAACACCATCACCCGGTTCCCCCACCTGACCTGATACCCCAGCACTGGAAGCTGACTGTCTCCATCTTGGCTTAGCTTTCTTGCCATATTGGTGGCAGCAGCTCCCAGAATGGAACTCCAGCTGGCCAGGTACCAGATTGCCAACTTTCCCCTCTCCCCAGCAGTGATAGCCCAACACAGTAGCTGCCCAACACAAACAAGTCTCAACTGGACAGGTGTGCAGTGTGATCAGAGCGCTGCAAGAAAAAAAAAGTGCCCCAAACAAATCAAGACACCACATTATTTGAATCCTTGACAGCCACAGCAGAAGATATTACAGTGAAACACTTCAGGTTATACATGATTAAAAAGTTCTGTGAACTCAATGAAGATATAAGAGCAAACACAGGCAGTGAAAGGTCATTTCAACAAAGAGCTACATAAACAAATACAGGAAGCAAAAGATTGCCTGAACAGGGAGATATAGGCACTAAAAAAAGTGAACAGAAATCATTGAAATGAAAGAAACAATAAACCAAATAAAAAGTTCAAATGAAAGCATTTCCTACAGAGTACACTACTTGGAAGATACGACATCAGACAATGAAGACAAAATATATAATCTTGAAAAGAAAGCAGACCACACAGTGAAAATGGTAAGAAACTGCAAGCAGAAGTTTCAAGAAATATGGGATAGCATAAAAAGATCAAATTTAAGAGTTATTGGGATAGAAGAAGGCATAGAGGTCCAAACCAGAGGAATGAACAATCTATTCAATGAAATAATGTCAGAAAACTTTCCAATCATAAACAATGAGTTGGATATCCAAATTCAAGAAGCCTACAAAACTCTCAATGTATAAAATTAAAACATATCTATACCAAGGCACATTATAATAAAAATGTCCAACATACATAATAAGGAAAAAATTTTAAAAGCCATAAGAGAAGGAATCATATTACCTATAGGGGAAAAACCAGTTAGAATAGCAGCAGATTTTTCAAAACAGACCTTGAAAACTAGAAGATCCTGGAACAACATATATCAAGTTCTAAAAGAAAATGAATGACAACCAAGAATCTTATATCCAGCAAAATTAAGCTTTTGATTTGATGATGAAATAAAAACCTTCCATGATAAACAAAAGTTAATGAATTTATAGCTAGAAAACTGGCAATACAAAGCATCCTTTGAAAATATTTTATGAAGAAGAAATGAAAAACAACAATGAAAATCAGCAGAGGTAGTACCCTAAACCCTGAATGTTAATGGCATAAACTCAACAATCAAAAGACATAGTTTAGCAGTTTGGATTAAAAAAAGAATATGCTGCCTCCAGGAGACTAATCTGATAAGAAAAGACATACACAGACTGAAAGTTTTACAAGTAGGCCCTAATCTTCATCATGTGGGATTAGGCCCTAACTTCCTTAATAAGATAATACTTCTTTGGTGCAAGGATTAAAATCAAGAATCAATAAATGGGATGGACTCAAACTAAAAAGATTTTTCTCAGCAAAAGAAACAATCTTTGAGATCAATAGAAAGCATACATCTTAGGAAGGAATCTTTACTCCTCACACATCAGATAGAGCACTAATTTGTAGGTTCTATAAATAACTCAAAAAGCAAAATATTAAACAAAACCAAAACCAGAACAAAGCAAAACAAAAACAGATAACTCAATCAGTAAATGGGCCAAGAACCCGAACAGACACTTCTCAAAATAGGATATACAATCAGTCAACAAATATATGAAAAAATGTTCATCATCTCTAGCAATTAGAGAAATGCAAATAAAAATTACCTTAAGATTTCATCTCACTCCAATCAGAATGGCAGCTATTGTGCATACAAACAACAATAAGTGTTGCAAGGATGTACACACATACACTGCTGGTGAGACTGCAAATTGGTATAGCCAATATGGAAAGCAGTATGGAGATTTCTTGGAAAATTCAGAATGGAACCACCATTTGAACCAGCTATCCATCTCCTCAGTCTTTACCGAAAGGACTTAAAAAAAGCATACTACAGGGACACAGCTACAACAATGTTTATAGCAGCACAATTTAAAATAGCTAAACTGTGGAACCAATCTAGATGCCCTTCAGTAGATGAATGGAGAAAGAACATGTAGTATATATACACAATGGAATGTTACTCAGCAATAAAAGAATTAAATTATGGCATTTGTAGATACATGGATGGAGTTAGAGAAGATAATGCTATGTTAAGTTAGTCAATACCAAAAAAACAAAATGCCAAATTGTTTTCTTTGATATGAGGAGGCTTATTAATGGTGAGATACTGAGCGGAAGCATAAGAGGAATAGGTGAACACTAGATAGGGCATAGGGGTTAGAGGGGAATGGAGTGGGCAGGTTGTTAGTAAGAAGTGGAATGTGATGGACATCATTATTCAAAGTGCATGTATGAAGACAATAATTGGTGTGAACATACTTTATATACAAGCAGAGGTATGAAAAACTGTGCTCTATATGTGTAATATGGATTGTAATGCATTCTGCTATCATTTATTTTTTTAAAAAAATCAATAGGAAAAATAATAAATGACAAAAAGAAAAATATTTGGCTTTACATATGGTATATTCTGGTCTTGTTTGGCTAGTCCTTTGTGTATCTAATTGATTCAGAGGGTTGTTCAAATCCATTATTTCCTTATTGATTTTTTATTTACTTTTATTTTGTTCTACCCACTATTCAAAGTAAACTTAATTTCTAACCATTATTTTAGGATCATTTCTCTTTTTGGTTATGTCCAACTCTTTCATGTATTTTGGAGCTTTGATGTTAGATTCACATGGATGTTGTAATGCTTAAATTCTGGGTGAATATTGCATTCACTGTCTTAAGTTCCATTTTTTTTTAATTTATTTGTTTTGTCTTCGGTACTGAATATTGCACTCAGGGGCACTTGGCCACTGAGCCACATTCCAGCCCTATTTTTTTTGGGGGGGGGGCGTATTTTATTTAGAGACAGGGTCTCACTTAGCTGCTTATCACCTCTCCATTGCTGAGGCTGGTTTTGAACTTGCCATCCTCCTGTCTCAGCCTTCTGAGCCACTGAGATTACAGACATGCATCATTGCATCAGCTAAAGTATGTTTTTAAGTGTACTTCTTTCAATATTGTTGCAGACATCTTGTCAAACCAATTAGACATATAAAAGCAAGACACACACAGACACAGACACACATAAACACAAAAGTTTTACTATTTACAGAAAATAAAAGAGAATTAATACAATTGTTTGCCAAGATTTCTAGATACTAGTAAGGTATCGAGGAATGCCTTACTAGTATCTTCAAACCATAAGGATTTAATTTCAAATTGTTTGTACAGGTCATCCCCTTTATGGAGTAAGACAAGTGATGATGTCATAGAATTTGTATGATTTAAAACAGTTTTGCAGGTTTATTTCTGTTGGTAACTTTTTTTCTTATGGGTACATATGCTGAGAAAAAAAAATGAATATCTAAGGAATTAGAAGGTGGATAAAAATAAAGTACATGTAAAATTAATTACAGGAATAGGAAAAAACAGGCCTAATCTGATAAAAAGAGTGTGAGTGATTTTCAAAATTGTAGAACGATTTAAATTTGATTCTTTTGAGTTTATAGCAGAAAGTATCAAAATTTTGAGTACAGTGTTATGCAATATTAAGTCACTTGAATTTTTAATTTTTATTTTAAAAACTGGGACACCTAAAATTCAAACTGAGAATATTGCAGCCAGAATTTGAGAAAAAGGAGATGGTGACAACAATTTTGCATATCAATAAATATTACTGAAAATGTAGACAAGCAAAACTAAAATAGTAAAAAGACAAAGACAAAGTGAGGGAGTTGGAAACAAAGTAGAAATCTCTTTGCTTTTCAAAAACATTCTCAACAATTTATTGCTCAATTACAAATTTTTGAGAATATTTTTCCTTTATATCCATCTATACTGAATGTTTTCAGTTTTAACTACAAATCTTTTATTTATCTGTGACTTGACTATTTCTAAACTCCAATCATTCAGTGATGAAAAACAAATTTATTATTTTGTATTAAGTTTTAGAGTTATTGATATGGTATAAAAACTAATCTTTTATAAAACTAGAAATAGCTTTATTTCCTACTCAGTAAAAACTTACACATATAGTTAATATTTTAGTATGATGTAACTTTTAATGTTGATTTTAAGTGTTTTATTAAATCTGATGTAACTTTTAATATAGATTTTATGTGTTTTAATTCTCTCAAATGTATATTTAATTTTAAATCTTGGGATTTGTATTTTTAAATATAAGTTTACCTCTGGGTCATTATTTTATTTATTTATTTTTTGCATTTGAAAATATTTTAAACTATTTTCTTTTAAAATATAGTATAATATTTTATTTTATTTTCCTCTCAGTTGGAACTTAAATAAACTCACTTCATTATGTATTCACAACTAATTTGAAATATTTTTTTTCTGTTGTTTTTTCTTACCATGCTGCCAACATCACTGTTTTGTTTATATTAATATCTATTGAAAGAAATACTTAACCCCATTTATTTATTTTTCGAAATCTGAGTAAGCATTTATATTACTTATTTATATTACTGCATTTCTGATACTGTTGTTCATACCAATGGAAGAAAGTGAAACAGAGTGTATCAGGGAAAAGAGAGAGAGAGAGAGAGAGAGAGAGAGAGAGGCAGATTAAATAAGGCTTCCTGAGACTGAGGTCGAATTTATTCCCCTAAACATAGGCAAAATTTTCTACATCTATATGTCTGAGGATATATTGAGCTTAGTTTGTAAATACTTTAGAGGATTACCACTCACTAGTAGAAGTTGTTATGATAGTAGACATAGTACTAAGAATAGTATTGTTCCTGGGAGAGCCACCTGTCTGAAAAGATACACAATAAAAAATAAAGAAGCCCAACTAATGTCACCTCCTTTGTAGCTGTGCCTGGGGATGGTAGGTGACTCTTCTCCCCACAAATCTTACCTACAATACTAACAATGGAAGTGTTGTCAAAGGGGAATAACAGGAAGGGAGAAGAAATGGGAATAGGAAAGAAAGATAGACAGTAGAATGAAGCAGACATAATTTTTATATGTTAATTGTGAATGCACCATTAGTGAAATTCCACATCATGTATAACCACAAGAAATGTATATATGATCTATCAAAATACACTATTGTTGTGTATATCTAAAAAGGACAAATAAACAATTGAATTAAAACAGAAAATGTTGGGGCTGGGCATGTGGCTCAAGTGGTAACATGCTCGCCTGGCAAGCACAGGGCGTTGGGTTCAATCCTCAGCACCACATAAAATAAAATAAAGATGTTGTGTCCATCGAAAACTGAAAAATAAATATTAAAAAATTTCTCTCTCTCTTCTTTCTCTCTCTCTTAAAAAAAGCAAGTGTTGTATTCATGAATATCTTTGCTTACAGATAGGAAGGTTGATTGGCTAAGATACAAAATCTATAAATGTATAAAGTAACTTTTATATTTGTTTCAGGTCCAGGCTAAGATCCCAATGTATATTTATTCAAGCAAAACTCTTTAGAAATTGTTATTGAAAATTTCCATGAAAATACAATTTCTTATTTGCTTCTGATTTATTAATCTCTTAAAATATAGGGGATGAGAGGATGAAAGATATTAATTTCCTCCAATGACATACTTCTATGAAAAGTTTTTCACGATTTTTCTTTTATGTTTCTTTAATTCCTGCATATGCATTCACATTTTTTTTTCAGAATAACATTAGCATTGCCTAAAACAACCCCAAACCTTAGTATCTGACAATAGAGATGAACCCCTGTTTAGGAACACTTTTATGCTCCTTTTTAGTTACACCTCCTGAACATAAGGTTGTTCTCCCCATGGCATTTTTTGCCCTTAAATTTACCTGCTTACTTTTTAAACTTATAGATAAAATTGTATGTATCTATTATTTTCAGCATGGTTCCTTTAAATTCATAAGCAAAACAGGTGAATAATCTATTGAATTTAACATATGCATCAGTTCATATAGTTACATTTTCTATGGTATGACAATTTAGCATTTGTTCTTCTAGCATGCTTCAATAATGCAATATATCATCCTCAACTATGGTCACCATGCTCCAGCACTTATTTCTCTTATCTAATTTTAACTTTTTATTCTTTTTTATCATGACTTTTAGCATGTTAGATGCATTTTGCTGGTATTATAGATTTTTGTCAATGCAATTATATATATGCACGTTTGTGATTTCTTAATGCTTCTTTTAATTGATCATCATTTATTTTCTTTGTCTAATAAAATTCCTCTTTGTAAGGATAGCAAAAATTGTAGTACTTATGGACATATAGATTCTTTCCAGATTTAAATCATGCTTCATTAAACATTTTAACATGTATTTTAGTGAATGTATGTATACATTTAATCAGATACTCCAGGGTAAAACAAAATTACAGGGTGCTGTATCTGGTTAAGTAGAAATTGACAAAGAGTTATCAAAAGTGATTGTATCAATTGATATTTCCAGTAGCAGTGGTCTAAAGGTTATTACTCTATATTGTCATCAATAATTCTTATTATTAGGATTTGTAAATTTTACCATGTTTAGCAGTGATGCTGATATCTAATTGCAGGTTGAATTTGAAACCTCTCTATTTGTAATGTGTTAAGCATGTCTCATAAATTTGTTACTAAAGATTCTTCAAAGTATTGCATGGGGACAGTAAGGATCCTGCCTATTTCTGATGAAGTTATGATCATGAGATATGCCTAAAATTTTCAAAATAAATGTTTAATAAAAATTTAAAATGTACAATATTCTACTCAAATAAGAGATTAATTGCATTTGGCCAGGTATTACTTATAACCATTATATTTCAGTAAAGAAATGTCCACTGAAATCAGAGGAATTTACTCAGATCTGGTGTAGACAGATACTTATTATCTAAGTACAGAAATATTCAGATATTCTATCCTGCTTATGTTCTTCTTCCTCTAAATATCACTTCATTCCAAACCTTCTGTTTTAGTCAGCTATTTTGGTGCTACGACTAAGGGACCCTGCCAGCACAATTGTAGAGTAGAAAATGTTTGTTTGAGGGCTCAGATTTTCAGAGGCCTTTAATATAGAGAAAGTCAGCTCCATTTCTGGGGACTCTAGGTGAGTCTGAGCACAGAGCCAAAGTGTGGAGGAGGGAAGCAGCTTACATCATGGTGATCAGAAAGCAGAGAGAGACTCCACTTGCCAGATACAAATACATGCCCAAAGCCATGCCCCAAATCCTTTCTCCTCCAGCCACAGCCTACCACTTCAATTACCATTCAATTAATCCCTGTCAGGGGATTAAATTATTGATTGGGTAAAGACTCTTATAACCTAATAATTTCTCCTCTGAACCTTCTTGCTTTGTCTTATATTTCACATTTTTTGGGGGTACCTCACATCCAAACCATAGGACAATCTATTATTAAAATTCTGCACTACCATTAGTGCTAATCTCAATTGGAACAATAAAATAAAATTTATCACTTTTTTTTCAATGTTTTTGCTAAATTTTGTAGAGAAAATACTAAACATTCATATTACATACTTAATACTTTTTTATGTTTTTTGATATTTGGGAAAAAATATGCATTTGCTTTTTTTCATTCCTGAATTGTCTTAAACTCTAATTCTTCATTAATTCTATTTATATGAACTTTGTTAACTAAAATAAATAAAAGCATCCTTTGGGAGTGTGTGTCAGTATCTTTTGCCAGATATTAAAGCAATGTATGAGATATGTTTCATGTCCAGAGTCATGAAAAATTTTGTTCTAGAGACATGGGTGTAAATAATTGTTTTCTTATAGAGACAGGGACTTAGGTGATTGAGAAGAGAGCCCAATACTGTTCCACAAATGTGTTGCATGTCTCTTTGTGAGCGACAGTGTTCTTGCTGCCACAGTTGGACGTGTGTGTGGTATGAGAGTCTTGTCTTGATTTCACAGAGTTTAGCAAAATGTTTAGTATTGTCTCTATATAGTAAAATTGAAAACAAGTTCATATTTACTGAATTTTTTGTGGACCTCCCCAAAACTCTCATAGGACACTTTTCTAAAGGTTTTTCACAGTTTAATCTCCTACTCATTAGTTACAGCCAAATTGTGAAACCAAATTACAGATACAGAGTCATTATTATGGACAAAACACACACACACACACACACACACACACACACACACACACACACACACACATACATATATATAATATGTATATTATATATATAAATATATATGTATATATACATATACATATATATGTAAAATTTATTAAGTGCAATATCTTCCTGGTATAAGTATTAACTTTTCTGATAAGCTCATTGAATAAAAGTCAAAATAGTAAGATTTGAAGGAAAATTTTATTTAAATACATAATGTATTTTCTTGGAAATATTTATGTCCTTAAGTATGAATTTGATAATTGACTAAACAATGAGGGTAATGACTCTAATAATCATCTCAATGACATATAATTAAAAAAAATTAAAGATGATTAGAAAGAAAATAGAAAAGGAAAAAAAAACTTCAACAACCAAACTCCCCTTTTCAAAACCTTGACAAATTTTTTGCACTATATAGTTTTTTAGAGTTCTTCAAGATTAAAATTGTGAAAATGACCTTTACTTTTATGCTTTCATTTTCTTGATGTGCCAGCTATGACCATCATTTTATGCACTATTCATACTCCTTTTCATGGGCAACTTGGCCTTTACTGTAATGTAGATATGGACAGAACACAAATGTGCAAGCATAATTCTCATGAGCTGGAAAAAAATTTCAAAAGAATGACAAACAGTTGAGGAGAGAATCCATGAAATACGTTACATAAAGTGAATCTTTCATGCTGAGATTTGTAAAAACCAATTACAGTTTTATAACATATTGGATTGCTTTATCGGTTCCTAAAAACGAAAGAAGATTGGCAAGTACCTACATGAAATAGCCTTGACGAATAGCTCTTCAAAAATTTTGTTGTATATATATTATGTAGTAATTATAAATGTTTTCTTTAAAATTATACTAAATAAGAATATGTTTAAGTATACAAAACTTCAACATCTGCTTTTTTACAATATAATATCATATTTCATTTTCAATAATGATTTCTGGACTATCTTTTCTACCAGTAACACAGAAGTTAGAAAACTATATGTCTTGACTGAAGTAAAATGGTGGTAGAAAAAGTGAGAGAGTTGATTTGCTACATATTGAAACTATTCCTAAATTTAAATTTTATTCATAAAGAGACATTGTTAAATTAGCAGAGATTTTTAGATTGAACCCAAAATAAATTACAATAGTAGCTATGATATTGATGATATGAGGCTATTATTTTCATAGAAAAGTGGAAATTTTAATAATTCATAATACTATTTTAATAAATATCCTAGGTTTATTGAAAGATGTGTGAAAATCATGGGACTTTCTCTGTTAAAAATAATTAACTATGCAAGCATAAATAAATAATTTATTATGCTATCATAAATAAATAATTTAAATGAAGTATAAAAATTTTGAATATTGTCAATTTAGTTTTTCAGTATGGCAAACAAATTTAAATCATTTTTCTTGTGTTACTTGTATAATGACAATATTTTACTAGTGTATTGATGTAGTTGTTCAGGACCCCCTGACTAATACAGTCAAAAAAAAAAAGAAAAAGAAAAAAAAAATAACTTCTAAGTACCCAGTTTCTACAATCTTTCCAAGGAGAAACACTTGAAAATTTTGTTTTGAATTTTTTTTCTACACAGTGGGAGAGATTTACATTCATAAATACAGGGAGATGAAGTCATACTGCTGAATATAAGATATGAGATCATGGTGAAATCAAATGCCCTGATAATGGCAAATTTATATTTGACAATCATAGCCAAAAAATAATTTGAATTAATATAACCATCATATCATATGTTCAATTTTAAAGCATTAAACTTTCTTTTTAAAATTTCATCTTCTCTTTGACTAACTATGTAATAAATGGAGAACTATAGTGGACAAAATGTAAGTGAACTTTTTTTTATTCCTTTTTTATAATTTCATTCTATTTTCCATAATTAAACATCATTACTTTGATTGACATCTGTCCATTAAATTTAATCAACTTACAATTATAGCCATAACAGCTATCTATGAGTATCATAGCAGCATAGTTTTGCTTTCTTTTTTAAAGATTCATGATTATTTAGATATTTTGGCTTTATGCATCAAGTTAAACATGTGAGATCTTTGAGAAGTTACTTCAGTAATAATGTATTTATAAAAAAATTAAAATAGTTTTGGGAATTTCAGCTTGTAATTGTATATGTAGTTTTTTTCTCAGTTTCAGTAAATAATTGTGATTTAAAATATGAATTTAGTTCAGTTGGTAATTCAATGAAAACTGTCCCATTAGAAAGGGAAAATCAATGGCAAGGCAAGGCAAAAAAAGGGCAAGAGAGGAAAAGTCTTTATTGCTTTTCTTTTTAGTTTGTTGAGTTGAAGAGTGATAACATTTTTCTTTTGTTACTTGTATAATGACAATATTTTTCTATTCAAATACCTGTCTGAAATTGCATATTAGAAATTCTGTTACTTTGTTAAAAATTCCTTGAACCTTAAGACAGTTAAGAAATATTTGACACCAATTCCTCCTTTCATAAAAGGAATTCTTTCCCATTGAGAACCAGACAATCCTAATCCAGCCTGTCTTTTAAAGTAAACAGATCAACCAGGCCTAAGGAAAGCACGCTTGTGTTGGCTTCTGCTATTCTCCAATCTCTAAATTTGTAGTTTTCAGGTTTATTCAATCAAGTCTTCACAAACATTTTATTGCATTTTCATTATTTCGCATGTCTAATTTTAACAAAACCAAGTGTTGTATGTTATTATAAAGGAAGCCATGCCATCGTAACAATTGAAAAGTGAAGGGAATGTTTCTGTTGTTGGGGTAGGTAAGGGTAATATGGAATCTAGAATAGAACACTCAGTTTTTAATTGTAAACTGTCATTAAGAGACAACCATTTTTCTTAAGTATAACTGGAATAAATTAATAACTAAATGTCACTAACTGCACAGCCTTTGATTCAGAAACCAGCTAGGGACATGAGGGATTAGAAAAGATAAACACACACACATAGAGAGAAAGCTGGGACCAGGTGGGATGACCATTCTCTGATGGAGGAACAATGACCCAGAGCTAGCTCTGCATGTTTATTATGTAGGTTTAATTATCAAAAGGGTTTTCTGTGAAAAATTTTCTTCAAAGCAGGCAGGCTGAAAGACAAAATACTTGCAACTAATTATAATTATATTTTTGCACTCAGAATTCTCTACCCCTGGCAGCTCCTCTCTGAACATAAGTTCAAGATGTATAGTCCTGTGCCTTGCACAGAACCTCTTTAAACAGGGAGTCACCATAGCAAATGAGCAATCATGACCTCTACCTTTGCACCTGTAAATTCTAAATTTCAGAGATCCTTAGCCAAGTCCCTGCTTCTCACAACTAAAATTGTATTTTACCAAACTAAAATATGCTTATTGTCACTAGGTTAAAAACAAAGTTCAAAAGACTCTTGTCCTGGATTTTGACACTGTGCATTCAGATTTTTGTTTACTTATTTTACTCCTAAATTAATATATATATATATATATATATATATATATATATATATATATATATATATATATATAAATATATAACATTATTATATATTATATAACATTATTTAGAAATCTTTTTTTAAATTTATCTCTTTTACATATTGAAGTATTGAATGGTTTCTAATATTATTTCTTCTTCACTCCAAACTACTTGAAAGAAATTTAATGAATGTTTGATGTTCTTTAGCCTTTTAGTAGGCTTAATTGTTCCTTTGAAATCAAAACCTTGTAACTTGACACTACACTTTAATTTTTTTTATCAGTTTTTATTCTGGATGTTAGTTCCTTGAAAACAATGTCAACAATTGACAGTTACTCAATTGTCACTGAAAATGTATATCTGCAATTAAGAAGTTTTACACAGTGTGAAAGATGATGATTTAGTGTAAATACAGACATCCAAACAGAAGTCTTTTATCTGTTTTCCTATGTGTAGTTTTCATGTGTGTGTCAGAGGGGCATAGAAATAGCAGCTCAAAGAAAACAAAGCAATATAAAAGCAAATGAATAGACAAAATAATATAGACAAAATATTTAATTTTGGCATAGCTTGGAATTTGAATATTATTCAAATATGTTTTAAGGTTCTACTGAGATAGTATAGATGGTTATACTTTTTCAATCTGAAAACTTGTTTGGTCAAACACAGTAGTTCACAGTCCTTAGATTATGACTAAATCATGAAGTTTGCTGGCGTAATTTTAAATGAGCATTCTGGTACTCAGAAGCAGCAGCACCAGCAGAGAATTATTAATTGCAAAGCCTCTGCATTAAGGTCCTGTCAATCAATACCTTGTCACAAAGCAATCAGTTAGATACCATAGATATCAAAGTCAGAGAAAACAATACTTTCTGCTTAGATATATGAAGTATATTTCCTTCTTTTTAGTAAAAATAAAACTATTGAGTAGTTCTTATCAAATTAAAGTACACCTGCTTACCATAAAATTATTGATCTAGCATTTTGTTAATATTTATGTTTCTTTCTGTTGGTATATTTAGGGAAAATTCAGTTAGAATTTAATTATTTTTTTACTATTTATTTATAAACTTTTAAATAATAGAAATAAACTGCCTGATCAGCATGGTTATGGGTAATTGAAAAGAGGAAGCAAAACTTTCAAAGACAAATCTTCAGAGTCTCTTCTGGGTCATTATTCATCAATATCTCCAGTTTTTTATTGTGGGTTTTAGTTACTGGGATAGTAACATGGAAGCTGAGGATGGACTCTAGAAGGAGATTAACAACAAAATGTAAATATTGAGGCATAAATTCTTCTTCAAAACCTATTGAATGTTTTTAATTTTTAATAGGTTTGAAATCAGATGAGTCAGCAAAACAACTTGAAGACAATAAAAACCCCATAGAATATGTGGCCAGACTTTTCTCCAACTACTTTTACACAGTGAGACTTTTACCTGTCATAAATAGAATGTACTGGATTATATCATAATAATAAAATGTGAACCAAAATAAATTAATTGATATGGAAACAGAAAGAGAGCCAGAGAAAGAGGATTGAAATACAGACTCTAAATGTGAAGAAAGAATACAAACCACCTTGGCAGAATTATAATTGTTTTGTGAATAAAACTTAAGTGAGGTGGCCAAATCTGTATGCAATACCAAAAAAGAAAAAAAAAAACTTAAATTAGAAAAAAAATTAAGAAAAATTTAAAAAGGAAATTTTATAAAATAAAATATGAGAGTAATATATAATATTAATATGTTAAAAATTCAAGAACTTTTTCCTTAAAAATTATGAAAATAAGAAAATGTCAATATTGTATCATTTAATAAATGTGTTAAGGTATATGCATATTTAGCAAAAATAATGGTAGAAAAAAATTATTAAACACGACAACTAAATTTACTTAATAACAGAAAAATTCAAAAGAGCAAGAACTATAGAAGAAATAAATTACTTCCAACTAACTATTTCAGTAAAAATTAGCCTTAAATAGTTGTCTCAAAAAACTGATTTATGTGTGAGATTATTCTATTTCAACTAAAATTTCTCCCAGTTTATTTAAAAAGCAGGTCATAACTTTTTCACCAAAGCAAATCAAAGTTAAATAGATGGAATAATTTTACCTAACTCAAGCATTCATAGAAGCCCTTGTTTCAGTTCCAATATTCAATAACCATAATTTATCTATCTAGTCAGCTATAACATAATATACAACTCATGCCACATATTGGTTCAACCAATTGCACATTCTAAGATTCAACACAGAATTCCACTTCCATTTACCAAATGTTAAGACTCAACTGATTGCAAGAGATTTCTAATTCTTGTGAGAAAAAGGGAAACTAACTCTAGTAATAGCTAAATCCAACTATATAATGGCTTCAGGATTGCCTGGTTCCAGAGATGCAAGAAAGGGTAATGGATCAGGCTACTATATGTGGTGTGAAAAATAGAAAGTCTGGTGTTACATTTTCAGTATAATATTCAGCCTTAATTGGATCCAGTTATAGCCATTCCTTTTTGCCTGCCTTAATTCTAAATTAGCCAGTTGTATAGATTGTACCCCTGAGTCCTCCAATTAAGGTAAAGTGTAGCCTTGCAATAGATATATATGTACATGTATATGTAAATACAGGCCAAATGCCCACCCAGGCTCACTCAGTAGTGAATTTTGGTAGTAAGTCCTTCTGGAAGAAGTAGTTTTGCCTTGCCCACACATTATCAAGGACATGTTTGTTTTCTTGCTGCACTTCGTTATTTCTAACATGTATTCAGTTTGTGAACTGCGTATTTACATTGAGCCCACTGTCAAAATCCTACACTCTGGCCTAAATTGCACATGTCTAGAAAGACAGGGCTTTTGCATTATACATAAATGCTACTTATTTATATCCTTACCTCTCACATAAAAAGAGAGCTTTTCCCTAGCAAAAATTCTTCATGGAAGCAGGCAAAGGTCACACTATCAGGACTCACCTACATTCTCCCCATCTTTTATTTTAGTGTTCTGGGTTATGGATTTAGCCACAGACAGGTATTAAACATACATGAACATGTATGCACGTGCACACTCACAGACACACAAACACACACACACACACACACACACGCACACACACACACACACACCCTACAAACTGCTTTTTGGTGTAATCCATGAATAGATGATCAGATGTTGGTATATTAATTACACAGTAAAAGCAAAACATGGCTAACATTGTTTTGTGGTTTATTTAATAGTTACATGTTTAATTGTTAACTTGTTTTAAATTTATTCAACTTAGGACTTGAATATCAATATGCTCTTTTGGTTGGCTGTTCTGATGTAATCCTATATCATGAAACTATATGTACCTGCTCTTTTTATACTTTCAAAATGATAAATAAAGTTTAACGGGTGGGTCGGGTCATGAAACCCAATGCATGAAATTTCTGCCCAGAACATTTAGTTATATTAATGCCTCATGCATGAGATTTGCCCCTCAATCTGCTACTGCAAAAGCAATGCATTTTAATAATTATAAACCAGGTCAATAGATAATATGGAAACTTTGTTGCATGATTTCATATAAATATCATAGAAGAACACAGATTTATTTGGTGTAATTGTTGCATTATTATAAATTAAGGGGCCATGCTTTGACACTAAATATGTACTGTGTTAAAAGTAGTTGATTTTATCTTTTACTCATTTTTTTTCCTGAAAATTGTAAGATAGGAAATAAGAACCAATTGCAAATAAGCTCTTTAAATGGAACACATTAGATTAAATGATAGATCATAATTTGAAAGAACCTGATTAAAAAGCCTAGAAGAGAAATTTTTTTATTGTTGAAATTAAGTTACAGTCTTCCTTTGTTATCTTTGGGAGATTTGTTCCAGGACCCTTCGTGGATATTCTTGTCTGCAGATGCTCAAGTCCCTTATATAAAATGGTACAATTTTTTGAATCCTCCCATGTGCAGTATTTTATATTATCTCTGCATTACTTACAATACTTAATTCTATGTAAAGATCATATACTGTGTTGTTTAGAGGAAAGTAATGAGAAAAAATGTCTGTTCAGCACAGAAACAATCATCATGAGCCAAGCTATATAAGGCACATCACAACAGTGCACATACTTATTCCTCTTGTCACTGTTCTTTTCAATGGTATGACCCTTCTGATCATTTCTACTTAACAACCTTAAACCTTACGAGGACACATGGATAACATAGTCTTTTATACTTATTAAAAAGTATATAAGACAATGCAACTTAGATACAAACTAAGATTGAGTATGAAGGCCTTAAAATGTGAAAAAATATAAACAGAGAAGCATTATAAACAGTATGTTCGCATTAATATCATTTTCCTGTCACATGCACAGAAAACAAAATATTTTGTGTTCCACTTGATATTCTGTGATTTGAAATTTGCATTGAAAAAAAACATTGATTGTCATTGCCAAAACACATTATAAATGAAATGTCCCTTCTATTATTTGGTGTGCTTTGAGATAAAAATTTCATGGAGGCCCCCTCTGTTTCCTACAAATACTACCATAGTTTTGGTCCCTTTTGTAATGAATCTTGTTCTTTTTATAACCCTAACTTGCTTCAACTAATTATCTATATCAAAGCAACAGGAGGAAGATATTAAAATTCTTCCTCCAGAGCAAATATGTCAAGTATGCCAAGGAAATTATAGTACTGGCTGATATGTGGTAGCAGGAAAGGAGGGCTGTGACTTCAGGTCAAGCTGGAGGGCATTGCATGAGTTGGCACCATGGCTCATGAGGCTAAATATGAGGTTGAATTAGAAAATCTTGTTTTAAATAAGAGGACAACTGCCCCTGAATTAGAATTATTTATTCAAGAAAGGAAACTTAAAGAAAATCCTAACAATCTTTTGATAATTGCCTTTGGGATAGGGCACAACAACTGGCTAACCTTAAATGAGATGAAATGTCAGAGATTCACAGACATATTTTTCAAGAAGAGGAGGTTCTAGGTTGGAAGTGCGGCCTCACTTACATATCTTGGATGGCTCCAGAAGAAACTCCTTAGATGCAATTAGTAAGGAATAAGGAAAAGAGCTAACAAGGCAAGACCCCAATTCATAAGAATTTTCTTATTAATTGTCTATGTGGGCTGGGAATGGAGGAAAGAGATTTTCATTGATCTTAGATCATGAGTACTTATTATTAATACTATTTATTATCAGCAATATATTATGGAAATTTAAAACCAAAAATCTATTCATAATAATTAAGTGTTAGAGAAAAAGAAGACAAAGTAAATAGTTATTCTAAGGTATAATAAATCCTGGGTTATAAACAGTGCCTTAGTCAGCAGATATTTGGGGAAAAGGATAGTGAATCTTAGTGTTTCAATGTAGAAGAGATGTTAAGGAGAATTTTGCTAGATTTGTATAAGACCAACAAACAAGATAATAAGATGTCAACTTTCTCAGCTGAAGAATCAGAGTATCTTCTCTCCTTCTCTGATCTATGTCAGTTTAATGACTCGGATCTCACTCAAATATGGAAAGGTCATATTGCCATAAGAAGCAACCCAACAACACTACCATGTTTGCATGTGTTTTTTATTCCCTTATAAATTTGCAACAATAAATTTGTACTTCAGGGAAAGTAATATGTAGATATTATAATGCTTAAATGGGAGATTTGAAGGGATATAAAACTAGAGGACTGAAAACCATGCTTCTTAATAACCTTCATTTGCAGAGAGAGTTACAGAGACCACTTGACCAGTGGAGTATTGGTCCAAAACTCACAGTGGGGTCATGTTTCCAAAGACAATGTAGGAGTTTATCCGATCCCATAGTATATAATGAAATGAATATACAAAGAAAATGGCAGAAAAATTACATCGGTTTTTCCTAATGTAGAATAAAGATCATAAAGTAAAGCATTGTCAAATAAAAATAATTTTCCTTTCCAAGAGGTTTACAGAGGTTAGTTTTATCAACAAATTGAGTTTAGATGTTGTCACAATGTTGAGCAGTGCAAAATATCTGAATTGTGGTAGATGACACCAAGGACAAAATTTCAGGTGATAATCCAAATCTCAGCTGCTTTTCCAGATGTGGTGGCTGACTGTAGTAGAATAACATAGCCTTTTGGCACTTAATCATCCCTAATTATCTGACAAAAGTGTTGTTATTGGTGTGCATGAATAGAGAATATAAAACATAGTTGGCTTTCAATTGGCAAAAAAATTAAGTGTTCACCATTATGCCCTATGAATATTTCAACTCTCTTATTTTAGTCATAAATTAGACTCAAAGAATGTTCATCTTAATGACACTTAACAAACACTTAATGATAATACACATATTAATTGCATGAAGCTAATTGGGACTTATGAATAGAAATTGGAAACTACCCTGAATGTCACATTAGGACACATGTATGTTCAAAAAGGAGACAAAATTTTAAAAATACATAGATATCTAAAAAGTATTGACAATTTCACAGATTCAGACTCTTTCAAAATAATGGAAAATATTTTCTTAGCTAGACTTTATAACATTAATTAGAAAAATACTTACAGAAAAACACGTCATGTGAATGTCAGACACTGCTACTCATCAGCATTCAGCGTTTGACAGCAAGGGTCTCATGAGCTGAGGGTCTGATTTTCGAGTGTTGAATGCTCAGAATTTGTTCAGAGAATGGGCTCTGTAATGTCCAGTGGGATCTAGCTAAAGCCACTGGTTAAAGTTCAACTCCTACATATACAGTATCCAAGACAGAAGCTGGACAAACTTCCTTGCAAAGACCAGACAACCATTTGGTGACAATTTAGCTTACATATGGGGAAGATGCATTGATTCCAATCACCAGAACTCATATATCACTAGATGTGCCCTGATTTTCTTTGCCTGTAATATTTATTTATATCACTATCTGGAGAATCAAAAAATGCTTTTTATAAAAAGAAAGCATTGGTGTAGAATTGTAATAAGAAAAGGGCATTTTATGTTACTGAATGTACAATAGTTCTTGCATGGTTATGATAACCACTGACTTTCCAAAGCATCCAATAATATGTAATCAAGTCTTTAAGAGAATAGTAAAATTGTTTGTTAATTTTGGCACAATCGTATCAAAAACACTCTTCATAGTTTGAGCAATGCTTTCCAGGAAGCAGAATATTTTCTGATTGACAAATATTAATATCTCTCCTTTTTAGTAGGAAAAATTAATTGGCTAGGTCTTGGGTTTTAACTCAGTGGTAAGCATGTGTTTAGCATGAGAGAAGCAATAGATTCCATTCCCAGCAGCAAAACAACAATAATAACAGCTAACTATAGAAAGAAAATAAAATGCAAACTTAAAAAACATCAAGTTGATAGAGAAATTATATATATATATATATATATATATATATATATATGTGTGTGTGTGTGTGTGTGTGTGTGTGTGTGTGTATGTAAATTTGTTTACTGTGAATTTAGTTTGTTGATGAAGGCTTCATTATGTAATATAATGTGAGAATAAATAGTACGCTTTCCATGTTGAAAGATGTAGACATGAATTAAATGTAAGAAGCCAGGCCATGTCACTAAAAAAATCATGAATTTTTCTTTATGATGAAAGTAGTCCACTGAATTCTTTCTATCCTAATGTATTTGACTGGCTTTTTCATGTTAAGACAATGGTGAAGACACATGAATGGTCATTAGTGCTGAAAAATTGGTCAGATTTGAAATACCTATAGGCTTTGATTAGAAAAAGTCCAGATTTTTTTTTTAATTTTATTGTCTGAAATTCTACCACTGTGGAACATTTCCTCATTGTTTCTTTGAAAAGAATTAGACAAGTTGAGGTAAGCAATAAACTGACAGTACAATAATGTGTCATCATATTTATTTGGTCAGTTAAATCTTTGTATTTAGAGTGTATTATTTGACAACCACAATAAATATCAGTGAGCTCAAACTTCAGATTTGCTCAAAGAAAACCATTATTGATGTGCTAATCAGCCTGTTTATACTATTGTATTTTACATTCCCTAGTCATATTTATGTGATTGCTAACTTAACCTACTGCATGTCCCCATAGACGCAGGCTTTAATTGAGTTATTATTCTCATTATTTAGTAACATACAATTGAAGAGTTCCTAGCCTTATAAAGGTGAAAAACATGTTTTAAAATAACTTTTCAACACTTAGCCAAATCTAAGATTTGATATAGACTTTGGCTTTTTTACCACAATATATATTTTTCAAATTCTACCCATTGGAATATTTTATGATTCCTATATTATTCAAAGTTGCCCATAGATAGAGTTACTAACTTTAAACAGACTACTTTTATGTGGTGCGAGCACATTGTAGAGAACTCTTTATTACCCAGGGTGAGTTACTTTTCATGTTCAGCCAAATATTTCTGGGGAATATGCTGGAGGGCATTATAATGAATAAAAGATGGGAAAGTATAATGTGGCAAAAGTCCAGTTGAAAGTAAAAGAAATATTCTGAAGAAGTTATTATATTTCAAATGGCTTCTATTTCTTGAAAATATATTCTTATAAACACAGGAATTTTGGAGCAAACAAATTAGTGTCAGTGTGAAATTGTCTACAATCCTTAGCTTTCTCAAGACATTATCTTAACTATTTTAGATTTTAATGAGAAATGTCAGAATAATACTCTGATTTCTTTAGAGCACACTTATAACATTTATACATCCTTATCATTGCCTCATTCAGAAGGCATTATCTTGAAATTATGCCCTTTAAGATTAATAGATAATATATTAAGTTACTATTTTTATTACTAGGCAAAAATAATAGGCTTTCTTAGAGTAGGAGGGCCTCAGACATAAAACTTTCTTAACTAAAGTTGGCACACTATAATCCATATTATATATAATGTAATAATGTTTTTTAAATATTTAAAATTCTCTATTGTGAAGACTATATGATAAATTATTTACTTCTTTTTTCTATTCCAGGGACAATTAATGCATTATTGTTCTATTGTCTCTATTTTTTTATGTGGGATTAATTTGAGACATTTTGTTCCCCTAAATAATCCATTTATTTTTTTCCAGGTATTTAAATACTATATATCCCTTAGAACTGAAATATACAGTTAATCTAACAATAGTTCCATATATCCAGTCTCAGTTTTTGAAGATGTTAAAACATACATAGGGTCTTAATCGGTGATACAGTGCTAGTGAAAATGTACAAGCAATATTTTTTCAACAGAAACTAAATGAATTTTCTGACACAATAAAGCTGCATAACAAACTATACCAAAGCATCATGGGTTTACAAAACTAACCACTTGTTTTTGCTCTTAAATCTGTGCATTGGCTCCATAATATCTATTAATTTGAGCAAGGCCCAGCAAACCCATGCAGCTTTTGCTCACATGTTTCTGGTCAGCAGAGTTTGCTGAGGACTAGTGTGTAGAATAGAGTACATTTAGATGTGTTAAGAGAAAATCTTATGTAAGTTAACTTTTGACCAAAAGGATGATTTTTCTAAATTTAATATTTTACATAATGTAGCACAATTTTTCATTTCTCTGGTTGCACATGATGTAGATCACACCATTCATACAATCATACTCGTACCTAGGGTAATAATGTCCATCTCATTCCACAAAATTCCCCCCATACCCTCCCCTTCCCTCTCTCTCTTCTGCCCAATCTCAAGTTTCTCCATTTTTCCCTTGCTCCACCCCCCAACTATGGATGAGCATCCACTTATCAGTGGAAAACTTTTGTCCTTTGGTGTTTGGGGATTGGCTTACTTCCCTTAGCATGCTATTCTCCAACTTCATCCATTTATCTGTAAATGCCACAGTTTTATTCTCTTTTAATACAAAGTGATATTCCATTGTGTGTGTGTGTGTGTGTGTGTGTGTGTGTATGTGTGTGTGTATATGGATATATATATATATATATATATATATATATATATATATATATATATATATATCTCACAGTTTCTTAATCCATTCATATATTGAAGGACATCTAGTTTGGTTCCATAGTTTATGTACTGTGAATTGATGTGCTATAAACATTGATGTTGCTGAATCACTGTAATATGCTGATTTTAAGTCCTTTGGGTACAGACTGAGGAGTAGGATAGCTGGGTCAAATGATGGTCCCATTCCAAGTTTTCTAAGGAATCTCCATACTGCTTTCCAAAGTGATTACACCTTTTGATTCTCCTTCCTTCCTTCCTTCCTTCCTTCCTTCCTTCCTTCCTTCCTTCCTTCCTTCCTTCTTTCCTTCCTTCCTTCTTTCTTTCTTTTATTGATGGTGCAATACTAAAAGCTAAAAAACATCCAGAGAGCTTCCCTTGGTAGCATGAGAAGAAAGGGAACCTTTATATTCTCAAGGGGAAGGCAAATAGAGACATATTCTAATTGAATGCAGCAGGATATTTCTTAGATAGATATGGTGTGGTGTGGTGCTTACTTTATTTGGGTGTGATCTGATCAGTTGGCTACCTGTGATGCTCAGCTGCTTGATGACTGACTACAACCTGACTGTTTGTTATACAACTACATATAAAAGTAATTTTAAGTTTGTTTATGTAATAAGTTAAGTTATTGTTAAATATATACTAATTCAAACTGTAGAGATAACTCTAAGTCAATTGCCTCTTACTAACTTAGTTTTATATCTGAGACTAAATTTTGCCAGTTTCATGTTTTCTCTCATACTTCAGAAAAGCCAATTCTTGATATCTTTGCCATGATGTTAATAAGGGAGGTCCATTTGACATCTCTGCTTGTCATTTAATTATTATGTTCCTTGGGCCAAAGCAAGTCACAGGACCAGAGATGGAGGTAACTACAACTTGACAGAGCAAAGGGTGGGACTGTAGGAGCCCATTAAGTCATGATACAATAGTCAATCCATCAGAAAAATCCCTCCTAAAAATTTTAAACCTTTATTTTTTATTTTTTGGTGATATAAATTACCTTCTAGGAAATAAAATAAATTTGTGAATTTTTAAGGTATCACAGAAGTTATAATGGTTAGATATGAAGAGTTATCACTTCCCTTCTCAATGAAAAAAGATCATAAACCATGAATTTAATATTTCTAATTTCTGCTTTTAAAAGTTAGTCATCTTTATTTTTATAAAAGGATTTAGGTTTTCATGAAACAGAGCAGAATGTACAGAGTTCTCTCTTAAAGCTCTCATTCTCCCTGCCCCCACTTGGTCCTCTTATTAACATGTTGCATTGATATGATATATTAGTGACAATTAATGAACAAAGATGATACATTATTAGCTGAAGTCCATAATTACATGTATGTGTATAGTACTCTCTGTTTTGTCTAATGCCAAATATCATCTCTCTACTACTAGAGTATCATATAGAACATTTAAACTGCTCTCCCAACGCCCAGGCTTCACCACTTCATCCAACCTCTGTCTCCACAACTCCTGGAAGCTAGTGCTTACCCCTACTTCTGCCCTTTCCAAGATGTTGTATGGTTGGAATCAGAGCATTTATGCTTTTAAAACTGATGTCTTTCACCTCAAAATATGCAATTACAGTTTGCTCATGTCTTTTTGTTCTTGGGAGCTCATTTGTTTTTAGTGAAGTTGATTATTCCATTCTATAGATACACCATAGTTTGTTCATCCCATCATCTGCTGAAAAACATCATGGTTATTTCTAATATGGGGAATTATGAGTGAATCTGCTCCAAATCTTTATGTGCATGTTTTTTGTAGGACCTGTTTCTAACTCATTTAAGAAACTACCAAGGATTGGGATTGATGTTTCATGTTATAAAAAGCTATGGTCAGTTTTGGAAGACACTGTCAAACTTCTTCCAAAGAGACTGAAATCTTCTGCCTTCCCACCAGTTAATGAAAATTCCTGTTGGACAACAGTTTCACTAGAAGTTTGACATGGTTCATCTTTTAGATTTTGGCCATTCTAATACATAGATACTTATATCTTATTATTGTAAACTTTTATTTTTTCACATATGAAATTATTATATGTTCAATTAAAATGATTTTATTAAATAAAAGTACAGATTGTGATTCCTAAACTCCCCTTACAAAACAGTGCTACTATTCCTATGTTGGTTTCATGTGTTCTTGAAAGCATCTATTCATTTAACAATTCCTATTTTGTAGAGTATAATGAATCTGATTGGATCAAGATTATTTTGGATACAACACAATATCTTGTTTATACAGACTTTGTCACAATGCTTTGAAAATACTTGGTCATTGTTTAAACCAATAAATTTTGGTAGCATGACAAATACATTTCAGGTGCTGTGCTAGGTCATACAGAAACAAACAAACAAACAAAAAGTAAAAAAGAAAGAAAAACATGAGGTCATGAATGTAGACCAATTTTTAATTGTGCTAGCTGCAGACCAATTTTTAACTATACTACAACTCCCCTCTCCCCCAAGAAAAAGAAAGAAAAAAGAAAATTAATTCCTCTCTGTGGGAATTGACCAGAAATGTGTGTGATTTGGGAATAAAATCATAAAATTATAAAACTGCTTCTCCCATAAAAGATGCAACTAGATTGATTCAAATAAATCTAAATGAATCAATACATGCTATCAATTCACAAGAATAAATTTTCTTTTATTCCTAAATGAATGTGAAACACATAAATAGATGTTTATAAAAATCAATATTTTAATGAATCTGAGCAGGGTAGTATCAGTTATATATTATTTAAAAAGCAAATATGACTAGTCTGACAACATAGAAAATTGACAAAGCTTTACAAAAAGAATTACAGGATAAATAATTGACATTTATGTAATGAATTCAGTAGAATAATGACTTTTTTTCAAATAATTAGAAAGACAGTATAGCATCTTTTTATTTCTCCAGGATATTTTGAATCAAACAACTGTTCAATTTTCTAAAGTCTTAGTACTTAATTATTTTAAAAGTATAAATGCATGACAAGTTAATAAATTTGCAACAGAGAACATGTGGAAAAGCCTTTGCACTACTAAATTCATGTCACTGTGTGCTCTAACAGGAATTCAAATACTGCATTGCATTTATTTTCTAATAAAATAATTACTTCAATAGATTTTGTCTGGATTTTAAAAAGTGAATTAGAATTGCCAACATTAAAAGAGAATAAAAATATCAGAGCGCTCTATTTTGTATAATATATGCCAATCAATTTATGATATGCCATATACTTTTAAACTATGGATATAAACAAAAATGAAAAACCATTATCTAGTAGTTCTCATAAATAACCTGACGAAGTCTATTAATGCTGTAATGAAAATATGTTTATCTCTCTTTTGAGGCTGTTTAAGGATATAGTTCATTATTTTATTGGCTCCTTATTATGAATTACTTTTTGTTAAGTTTGCTGGGATATTTTAGAGGATATTAGGGAATTATCATAGGATTTGTTAATTCACTAAACATTAAATTCAACCAATGCAAAAATAATCAAAATTACTAATTAGATATAAAAAACACAACATAATATAAATAAAAGCATATTTAGAATATTGAAAATTTAAAAGTGAAAATAATGATGATCCACTTTAGAATATCATTATTCATATAAAATTAGCATAGAGTACAGTTTGCTTTCAATACAATTTGGTCTCAAATGTCAAATATAATAATACATGATCAATGAACAATTATCAAACAGGTTTAGGAAGATTAATTACATTATATATTAATACAGACATGAGGCAAGTCACTTCTACGTTAACTTAAACTAAGATATTAATTTATAAAACTTAGCTAATAGAACTCTGATTTCCATCCTAACTTGCTTTTTTGCTCACACATTTGTTAAAACATTTCAAAAATATCAATATGAATAAATGTATATTCATATATGCTAAAACCATTTTACCATCAGTTATCTGAACCAACAATATATTTCTTTGTCTGCAAGTTAGATTCCATTTTCTCAGGAGAGGTGATTGGGAAAGGATAGCTTTGAGCCACATCCATCCTAGGGTTTGATTTTACTAATACAGTTTTATTTCATCATATACACACCCATCTTTTTTGTGCATTTTCTATATTTACTTTCATACTGTGTATGAGAACTGAGGAGCAGTGACACAGACTACATGTGGCTGTTACAGCCCAGATATTTATGACCTAACTCTTTATAGAAAAACATATAGATAATTAAAGCTCTATAATCTAGAAACTGGGACTAATATAAAAAAATACTATTTTGATCTCTTTATATGTTCTCTGACTAAATAAAGTTTCAGAAATATATCCATTAAAAGACACATAATGCAGGGAGGTGAGTATGATGAAAGCTGTAGGGAAGTGGCAACATGAAAACATAAGCTACCTGTAGATGGTAACTGAAAAACTCCCAAGTGAAACAATAACTGAGTTTGGTCTTAAAACATACTATGGTGAATTATTTATATAAAAATATAATTTTTATAATTATGCATTTCCTTTGGAGGGAATTATTAGATATTTCCCTCCACTGTAAGATTAAATTTGACATTGCATGAGAAAACAACTGACTTTTCCAAAAAATTTCTTGTGTCTTTTTATCAGTTTGTGGCTGAGAAGTACCAATTGGCTGAGGTATGATATTTATTGTATGAATATTCTACAGTTTGATGGGTGTCTGGCTCCAGGTTTTTGCTCCCAAGAGCTGTTACACATCTCCCTAAGCACATATGCAGAAATTTATTTTAGATACAAAATTCCAAGCATAATTACTCTGTCACAGTTTTCTAAGTCTATATCTTTACAAATATTTTTATCACTACTTCAGTGATTATTTTTGTTGAGCAAGAAATAGTTTTTGAGGCTACCAAGATAACAAGGTTGTTTATTACCATGATTCTCACCATCTTAATAAACTAAATTCTTTATCTTAAAGACACTCTAGCAACAGTGAATAAGAAAGATATAGACACACTCCTTCTACAGTATATAGTATTAGATGCTATGATAGGCATAAAAAAGGCCAACTCAATTTTTCCATAACCTAATCCCCGTAATATTATAATATTCTATGTTGCATGACAAGATGATGCATGTGAGTGAATATGGGCATAAGGTGTCTAATATTCTGGCCTAAATGTAAGGAGATATCTTCAGTTATCTACAATCCTGTTTATTGACTATGGCCTTTTACATATGTGAGAGAGAGCAGGAGAAACAACACCAGAGTGACTTGATGAGAAAAAGACACAAACAATATTGCTGTGATAGGAGACAAAAAGTAATCATGAAGCCGGGCGCTGTGGTGCATGCCTGTAATTCCAGTGGCTGGTGAGACTGAGGCAGGAGGATCATGAGTTCAAAGCCAGCCTCAACAATGGGGAGGCACTAAGCAGCTCAGAGAGAACCTGTCTCTAAACAAAATACAAAATAGGGCTGGGGATGTAGTCAGTGGATGAGTGACCCTGAGTTCAATCCCAGTATCCACCACCGCGCCCTCAGAAAAAAAAAGAAAGAAAAAAAAATGAACATGGGCCAGGGAACCATGGTAATCTCTAAAAGCAAAATAGGAAAAGAAAATATATTATTCCTTAGAATTTCCAAAACAGAATTCAACAGTGCCAACCCCTGAATTTAGCCCTTTGAATCTTCTGATCTCCCAAACTGTAACAGTTTAAATGTGCATTGTTTAAGCTACTGAGTCTGTGGTTTTATTTATTTATATATCATTCATTCAGATATTTACTCATTTATCTATCTATTTATTTATTGTTGAACTCAGGCCCCTGCAAAGTACAGACTCAACCAATGAGCTACACCCTGGCTCCTATTTTGAGTCACTTTTCAAATGCCTTGAATAATAAACCATTACATTCACACTTTTATTTTTTGTCAGTAAAGTGAATACGAAACTTTATTTTATAATGACATTGATTGGCATTTCCCTAATTATTGGACAATATATGCATCTCTTCAAATATGTATTGCTCATATAATCTTTTTATTTGAAATTTTTAATAAAATCCTTTGCCCATGTTCTCTTTACATTTCTACTGCTTCTGATTGTTTTAAAAATTTAAAAGAGTTCATATCTTAGTAATAATGTTCTTAGTTTTAAAAATTGAAATATATTCTCCATGTGTTCCTTTTTTTCAATTTCCACAAGGTGTCTTTTTATGAAAATAGTATCCACTTACACATAATTAAATTTCCATATATTCTCAGTTGAATTAGTGGTTTAAAATAATTCTTCCCTACCCTATTATTAAACATATTTCCTACTTAGATATTTAAAAGTTTGTTTTCAACACTAAAGTTTTAATCTGTTTGAAGTGCATGTATATATTATATTACTGATATATTATACATAAATGCATCTGATTTGCATCAAGATACACTTAATTTTCATGTCAATAATATTTTTCATGATCTGCATTAAACACAAAAATCATACATTGACCTACAAATTTAATATATCATAAGATAAAGTTCCAGAGAACTTAAAATCTTTCCTTGAGCTCCCTTTAGATAAAGCAGAAGTACAACTTTTCCTACAATTCAACATTGTTTTAATTTTATTCTTTTATGTCAGTCCTACTGTTGGAATGACAAACAACTGCCAGTTGTTTATGACCAGAGGTATAAATAATCTCAGTGATTTTTGTTTTATATAATATTTATAATCGAAATTTAAATTTCTGAATAAATTTCTACTGATAATTTGATTAAAATTTTATCAAACTTATATTATTAAACCTGGGCAAATGAGAAGATAATTAGAATATTTATGATATTAAAACTTTTTACCCACAAATCTGCTTAAGGTTACTTTATAGAATATTATAATTTTCTTTCTCAAATTATTGTATATATATGCTTCTAATAATTTCTCTGCATTTGATATAATTTAGAGTTTCATGTACAAATCTTATCACTTTTAAATAATGGCAACTTTACTCTTTTGTTATCAAATTTCCCACTTCATAATTGGTAGATGGAAGCCTATTCTTCTTTTTTTTATTTTTTGTTGTGCTGGGAATTGAACCCAGGCCCTTGTGCATCTGAGGCAAACACTCCACAAACTGATCTGTGTCCCCCAATACCCTTACTCTTTTCTTTTATGAAATGCTCCACTAGTTTTCCATCCCTTGTCTAGTTTTTCTTACATAAACAATACAAAGATATATCTTGATATCCAATAAAAACATGCACCTTCTCAATACACCAATTGAATTGTTAAGTAAAATGTCTCCATTCTAATCTAGATAATAATATCATAGCAAAATTCCAGAAGTTTTTAATCCTATCTGCAAATGAAAAAAAAAATGTACATTAACATTAATTGAGGTATCATTAGTTTCAATTAAAGTGTAATTAAAGTAAATTAATTTCAAAATACAAAATGATTTTTTATAACTTTCCCTCATACAGGTGGCTATGTCCAAAGATGCTTTAAAAAACAATAAAAAACTCTGCCTAAAACTCCCACAAATTCCATAAATCAAAACTGTTCTTCTGGGTTAATTGTGATTCATCATGCCCTTCCCACTGGCCTGATCAGGTTTAATTAGGGATGCTTGTTTGAGCCACTGGCAGGCAGTCTATGATGTTTGTTAACGTTCTTTTAGTATTAAGAAAATAATTCAGATTTTGATCAATTTTCTCACTTATTATGACCATACCAATGTTAACATCAGGAGAAAATGTCACTATGATATAGCACTTAATCACTTAATAAAGATAAGAAAAGAGTATTGGAACAAAATAGAAGTTATGAAAATTCACAAACATATGCAAGACATTCCAATACCTCCCTCTATAGCCAGTGATTTGAATATGAATGGGAAGTACCTGTGACAAGGTGATTGGGGCGGCATCACTAATATAATCTTTTGTAGATCTTAGGACTATTGCATCGCTCTAATGAGTGAGTCTAAAGAATATTTTGTTTGTAATTGTTTATTAACTTGGAAAAAAGCAGAAGGATAAAGATTTGATATATATGCTTTTGTTTAATTACTCTAAGTAGCATAACACTCACCATTGAGCTGGCTTTAGAACTTCTTCACACTTGGTCTTTGGCCTTTTAACTGTGGTTCCATTATTTGTTTTCCAATGAAATTAAATAAAGAAAGGAGAAACAAAATCATCACTCACTTCTCACTCTGAAGGCTAATGCAAACTCCTCTTATTCTCCTAGGCTGAGGGAAAAAAAATACAACACAAAATATTTTGCTATGAAAAACATTGTTAATTTAAGAAATTATAGGCATTCTAATGACTATCCACATACATTCAAAGGAGTGCAGACCATCTGCTGCCTGGATCAGAACAATGACCTTAGCAGTTTGTTGGGTATATTTGTACCTATACCTCCAGGAATAATCACACTTTAATAGGGGGTGGGGGTGAAATTAATAGTTTGCTACACTTGCCATGTTGAATGAGTGATATTTCCTAAGATAACTACAAAAACTTTTGAGAAGGGTAATCCCAGTGAAAAAGGAACTGCCATTGATGTTTTTTACCTTAATGTAGGGGAATATGAGATGGTAGTAGGGTCTTCATATATGAATTTACTGAAATAGAAACCTTGGAACCTGCAGGCTTATTCACATCTCTCTACACCTAAAGGCAAAAATATTAGCCAGAATAAAAAGTTAACTCAAAATATATTTATGCTGTTCTGTTGAAGGATAAAGGAACTAATGTGAGTTGTAAAATTTCAGCAGATCTAAAGTATACGTATGTTTATGTGTATGAATCTAGTAAGATCATCAGAGTGTGGAAACTTAAATCACATTAACCTCACTCCCCCACTGGCACCAAGGCCAAATTTAGGGGCCAACAGAGGTGAGGCAAAGAACCTCACCCCCCCACTGGTCCATAGACCTATCCACAAGTATGGCTGTATGCTGGACCGGTAGTCAGTGACGGGTATGATCCAGTTGCAGTGGTATCAACCTAAGACAGGAGGCTGATGCCTAAAGGTCAGTTTTTCGATGACGGGTAAGAACCATATGTTGAACTGGACAACCTACCAGGCACGGTCCTTAAGCCACATTACTTGTTGTTTAATTAATCAGAAGGGGGGAGATTCTGGGAGCCATCAGCCAAGTAGGTATGACAATTTCCTTGCCAGCGTACTCCCATGCTGTCTAGTGGAAGGACTCCTGAAAGGTGACCTTGCTCAAGGACCAGGGCGGATCCGTGTTTAGGGTGTCCCCGGTTTAGCATAATAGGAGATTAGGGTGTTCCCCATTTAGAATAGGGCGTATCCTGCTGCCTGTGTTCCTCTTGAGTTCTTAGGGTCAGACAGTACATTTGGGAGACAGAAGCCCAGTGGAAGTGTGGATTTGGGCAGAGAACGTGGATTTCCCCAGAATGTGTTTGTAGACGGCCGGTGTGAGATCGGGAATAAAGAATTGCTGTTTGAATCTACAAGCTGTGTGGAGGCTGGTGATTTGTGCCCAGCCAGAGACTGCGGCAATACTCCATAATACAGTTGGTCTTGATTTACTTAATTTTTAAACACTAAAATTTAAATCATAGTTTTAATAGTTCACTGTATATGTATTATTATATTTACATGTATATTTTATAAAACAAATACATGTTTGTATACACATGCTCCTCAAGTTATGATGCAGTAATGTCCTGATAAATCCATCATTAATTTGAATGTATCATTAATTCTTTTAGTACTTCTAATATATTGTACATCATAGCTCAGTCTAGCCCATAACATGCTCAAAATATTTATGTTAACATATACATGGGAATCACCACAAAGTATCCTAATGGATACTTGAAGCCCAGGAAGAGAACAATGTCAAAATTCAAAGAATGGCTTCTATTGATTGCATACCATTTTTGCAAAATTTTAAAAGTTTAATTTGAACCATTATAAATTGCATTTGTTTTATATAATGTCATTGTTCCCAAGCATTTTCTAAATTTATATTATGCTATTTTTCTTTTATAAATTTAGTCCAGTTTCTCAATACCAAATAGAACTCAAAGTTAATTTTAAGAAATATAAATTTAAACAATACTTTCTAAAGACAGTCTAATTTGTAAGGAGATTTTTTTCCTTTAAATGTTTTTAAAGTTAACACAAACTACTTTGTGCAGTATGCACCTGTAATCTCAATGGTTTAAGAGGTTGAGGCAAGAGGATTGAGAATTCAAAGTCATCTTTGGCAATTTAGTAAGGCACTAAGCAATTTAGCTAAACCTTGTCTCAAAACAAAATATAAAAAAAGAATGGGGATATGACTTTGTGGTTAGGTACCCTTGGGATCAATCCTTATTACAAAGAAACAAAAAATTACACAAACTCATTGCATTCAAAATTTGATTCAAAATTACATATTGCTGAAGACTCTTAATTGGATTGCAAATCAAATAACATTATTAAACTACCTGTAACAAATCTGAAACTAAAAAAGTTTTACTTTTATATTTCATAAAAAGATTAAAGTAAAAGACACACAAGTAAGACATCTTAAAATGGTACCCTATTTTCAAGATAATTTAGAAGATAATTATGGAAATATGGTAGAGTTTTGCACAAGTCAGAGATTTTTCCTGTTCATTAACTATAATAGAAATGTCTAATAGTGAATTCAATTACTCCAATAAACACAAAAATAAAAGTCTTCCTTTACTTAAAGTAATTCTTGATTTAAGCTAGATCCTTTTACCCAGGAATAAAAATACCATTGTTTATATATGACTGCTATAGTTTAAATATCCCCCAAAGGCCTGTTGCTTTAAGTTTTGGTCTCTATTGGCACTATTGAGAAGAGGTGGGACCTAGTGCGAGACTTTGATGTCACTGGGACGTGGCTTTGAAGAAGACTGGGAAGCCTGGTCCTCTGCCAGTCACTTTCTTTTGCTTCATGGCTTTGAGGAGAGCAATTTCTGCCAAATCCTCTTGCCTCGGTGCTTTCATTCGCTTCAGGATCCAAAACAATAAGATCAATTGATCATGAACTGAAACTACCAAAACCATGAGCAAAAATAAACCTTTTATCTTCTAAAATGGATTATCTCAAATATTTCTTTTAGTGATGAAAATCTGACAAACACAAAAAAATGGTACCAAAATGTAGAGCTGTTACAGTGATGTCCAGCTAATTTTTGCAATTTAAATATACAAATTTTTAAAAATAGTCTCCATATAAATTGAGTCAATATAAATATTCATATAAATAGGTTTGTTGCTGCATATAATTCAATAAATATATTTACAAATGCCCTTGTCTGATTTAATATTGGTAATTATTGAAGCATATTTTTCATAGTATTTTCTTTGTTTAGTAATAACAAGTCTGGTTATGCTTGACTTCCAAAATTCTAATAATAATTTATGAATCAGATACATTGAAATTACTAATGCACAATATTTAACATTATTTAATTATATAATTGTATGAATGCAATAAAATTCTAATTGTTACAGAAGAAGTGACTGATAATTAGGTTACATTCTGGGTCAACTAAAATATGATTTCATCATCTTTACTTACATTTAAAACTTCAGGTGTGAGGGAAGGCAAATGGTGGACTAGGGGCACCAGCACATACTGACTGCTCCAGGATATTTAATCAACTAATAGGTGTGTGTCTTCATAATGAAGTAGTGTGGCCATGAGAGAGAATATCAGTGTAACATTAGAGAAGCAGTTACTAGGTGAATCCCAGAAATACTGGTTTTCAAAAGAACAAGAGCATTTATTTCAAAGCAAGGAAGATCAGGAATTTCAGCAACTTTTCAATATAAAAGAACTAAAATTCATTCTTCTTCACTAGGTCAGACCATGTCTACACCACTTCATCCTGGGTCCAGAAGAGAGACTGTGACACATCCATCTGCCATCTCTGGATGACTAAAGACACAGTGGGAAGAAGCAGAGAGGCTTTACAAACAGAACTGGCAGTCTGAGGTTAGTGACCAAGAAGAAGTTCAGTTTAAGCTAGATCCTTTTACATGGACTCAGGAGGGAGCTAGGGCCAGGGATCCTGTTGCTGGGTTCAGTGGAAGGCTGAGAGTCCACAGCCACCACCCCAGAACAGATCCTTGTGGGCTCAGCCACCTCTCCCACACACAGAGTCATTCCTAGGATCCACAAATGATGTGGCAGTGGCTCTGCTTGTTTCTCTTTCTTTATTCATGTTTTATAGGGAGAGTATGAACCCACCCAAAGATTCAGTATGAGTCCAAAAAAGAGGCTATGTTGAAGATCCATTGACATCTCTAGGGTTTGGGGTATGCATTCTGCCATTCTGCTGGTGTGCAAACAAGAGAAAGGTGAAGAGCATTTACTTTTTTTTAAAATATTATTTTAGTTGTAAATGGATCTTTATTTTATTTATTTATATGTGGTGCTGAGAATCGAACCTGTGCCTCAGATGTGCTAGACAAGTGCTCCACTGAGCCACAACTGTAGCCCAAGCATTAAATCTTGATATTTGTGGTCCAGGTAACTGGACCCACAATGGAGTTTCTCAGAATTAGTTTGACCATGCCAGAGTTGACAGTGTGAGGATCATGTAGATAGGCTCATATGCATGAATTATGTGCATTTTCTTGAAACAGAGTGCTAATCTCTATATGGGAAAAAATTATTACATGGTGTCTAACAAAAGATGTTTGATTTAGTCACAGCCTTCATGACTAGAGACATTCAGAGGACTTGAAGATTTACTACACTTCCAATGCCTAGAAGATCTCAAATCTGAAAGTCTTTAAAAGGAATCTCTCCATCTAAAATATCTGGACAAGGAGGAATATATAGTATTTTATGCTAATTTTTATTTTGCTTATATTGTTTTCTGAGTAGGTTTATTTTGATCCCCCATCGTTCACAGAGTTCTAGACAATTTAATATATTTTTCTTAATTAATTAAACTAGATATACTCTCTCTCTTTTATTATTCTGCTTTCTCCTATTTTACCTTTCTTTATCTTCCTATTTGTTCTCTCTTACCTTCTTCTAATTCATTTTTTAATCATTTTCTTCTTTCCACTTTTATGTTCTATGTAGTTTGAAACTAATTTTGCATTTTTAGTTGCCTAATTTTAAATCATATTTTATATTATCACTTCCCTTTTCTTATTTTTGGTTAGTGTTGCCATAAAGAATATTTTTCTACCAGGGAATAATTGTTGGAAAGAATTCTGCAAACATGGTCTAACCTGAAAGTCCATAAGGAGAGTAAAGCTCAGTGGGTTTTGATAAGCTAACTGTTGATAAGCAAGTGTTTTACTTTATGTGTCTCAATGCCTACAGAAACTTACTAACACATTTTTTCAGTGTCTAAATTACTGAAATCTAGCCTCAGAATTTATAAAGATGAAACACATCCTGTTAGTGCAAAGGACTTCAAAATTTTGTGAAACATCAAGAGGACATTAATTCCCTTTAATTATGTGTAGTTGACTAGAATTTGGAGAAGAAATATTCTTGAATCCTGTTTCATAACCTGAATATGGAAGAAGCAATTTAAAAGATAGTTTAAATGTTAAATCAGATTTCTTGCAAAAATTTCCAGAAAGTTTCCAGAAATATTTTCATCTTACTTTGCTCAAAATGATAGAGTAAACAAAGATGTATACATCAATTTACAACTTATTGATGGACCAATTTGTTAGAGCCTATACAAGGAAAAGTAGCACCAAAATCCTCTCTGTATGTATTTGCATCTGATTGTTACATTTGACTTATGTGAATAAAAGAGACCTAGAGAGCTGGTAAACATTATTACTGACAACATCTTTAAAGATTTTTTCATGTTTGTTTGTTTATGCGTGCGTGTGTGTGTGTGTGTGTGTGTGTGTGTGTGTGTGTGTGTGTTTGTGCATGTTGGGGATTGAACTCAGGGCTTTGTGCATGCAAGACAAGCACTGTAGCAACTATGGTATATCCTCAGCCATATGAAGTATTTTTTAAAGATACTAGGATATCAGTCAAACTGAGTAAAGAAGATCTTCCTTACCATTGTTGAGGTGGATCATCCAATCCATTGATGGCTTGAACAGAACAAAAATGTGAAGGAAGACAAAAATGAATCTTTCTCTCTCTCTGCTGTTCTTTCTTTCTCAGCTGAAGTATTCATCTTCTGTCATCAGGCATCAAGTTCCTGATTTCTGAGTCTTTGTACTCTTATCAGGGCTTAAAAGTTTAACATTCCTTTGCTTGTCCTCAGTTTTTTAGACTTTCATTAAATAACACCACTGAGGTTCCTGTTTCTCCAACTTTAGGATGACTACTGTGGGATTTCTTGGCCTCCATGATCATGCATTCATATTATTATACTAATTCCCATTATATATATATATATATATATATATATATATATATATATATATATATATGTATAATTTATACATATGTATTATTTTATATTTAATAACAAACACAAACACATCTATATGTTCTATTTCATCACTGGACAGTACTAATTAGTGCACTGTGAATGATAAAGAATCAAATATGATCACAAAAGTGGAAAAAGGATTGTGAAGAAATATCCATAATATTGAAATTTAAAAAAAAATAAAGAAATGCATTTGGTAATAATGTAAAAATATAACATCTACATATTAATTAGTTCTGGTTGATGTATTACCTTTTATTGAGATTATTATTATTAAAGAAAACAATATTTAAAATAAATGAATATCCTGATTGATGGGTCCATAAATATTACATTTATATTTTATATATATATATATATATATATATATATATATATATATATATATATATATGTGTGTGTGTGTGTGTGTGTGTGTGTGTGTGTGTGTGTGTATACACATATATTACTGGGAAAGATTTAATAAGTCAGATATATGATTATTAACTTTTCAAAAAATATATCTACTTGATTTTGCTATTTACTATTTGATTGGAGTACACCCATTACTAAGTTACATGCAAACTTACCTATTTTTATTAAGTAGTAATCAGATGGTTACAATTTTATTCTTCATTACTTTTATTTGTTAGAAACTTTATTTTGCCATTATTGACAGACTGTGTATAGTTCTACATTTATGTTCTGTTTTTCCTTAGAAAGTAGCATTATTGAGGTATAATTCCCATATGTAATATTTATGAATTCAAAGCACATAATTTAATAATTTTTGTCCATTCACAGATTTGTGTAAATATTACCAATAATCTTAAAACATTATCATCAATGTTCCTCCCAAGAAATTCTCATAACCATCAACATTAACTCAGATCTCTCCTTCTCTCTCATATACCCTTATCTCCCTACCATATGTGAATATTAGTCTACTTTCTGGCTGCAGATATTGAATATATATCTATATATATGACTCTGTACGTATATATATGTACATGTATATATGTCATATTATTGGTAAGTTTTGCCCACTTACTTCTTTAATTTAATCTGTTTTCAAGTTTCATCCATGTAATAGCATATAATAGTAATTTCTTTCATTTCTATTGCTAGATTTAATAGAATTGTATGGTTAAGTTATTAATTCCTGGGCTGGGGAGATAGCTCAGTTGGTACAGTACTTGCCTTGCCTGCACAAGGCCCTGGGTTTAATCCCCAGCACCACTAAATAAATAAATAGATAAATAAATACTTCCTGAGTTAAATAAATGTTTATATGTGTTCATAAGGTTACTAATAAAACCAGGGTACTAACTTGATAATATTAAAGAATGCTTTTATTGCTTTTGGGTTTTTTTTGTTCTATGTTTTAAAGAATATAGTTACTGGCATAATACAAAAGAAAGCTTAGATTGAAAATTAATGACAAATCAAAAGCAACACACATATGCCATTTTTAGAAATATAACTATGTTAAATCTTCAATAATAATCTATTCTTGACAGGAAAGTAGCATTTTAAGAAGTTAGTTAACAGCTAAATAGTTAACATTCAGAAATCTAAGGTATACTTTTGTATGACCTTGTGAAAGAAAAAAGAAATGTCAAGTTCTACACTTAGATAAACTTCTAGTTTTTCAATTGTGTTCATTAGAAACATCTGAAAGGCATTTGACATCATTTGTGTTCTTGCAGTTGTTTTCATTAATTCATCTAAAACTGTGAAATTTGTTGATTTTTCCATGACCATCCCATGCAATAAGTTACCTGACTGCTTGGTATATGGATTCCTTACCAAAAAAAAAAAAGATGTGTTGTGGAAAAACAAACATTTTTCTTTGTGTATACAAAACTCATGATAAATTTTTCCATGAAATCTAGTAACAGCTATGAATTTTGTAATTCTATTTGAATAGAAACTATAACACTTTTGCCTGACAGTAAAGTTAGAATTGCAGTAAAGTTCATTCTAACATATAGTTGTTCACTTTTTAATTATGAGTCATAAGGCTTGACTATTATTGCATTGGGTTTGCAGAATCCTTCATTATTTCCCTTTAAGTTATAGTCTCTTGTTTCTAATATCTATAAATATCTAATTATCAGAATTACATGCTATAACATTAATATTAACCCTTTACAAATGACATTAAATTTAAGAGCATTACTGATTTTTGTCCCCTGACCTAGATTATTTTGTTGTTCAGTATATTAAAATTTAGTTTGCTTGGTTATTACTTAGGTCTAACAAAAGATTGTTATTTGTGTATCTATACATTCTGACTGTGAAAATAATTTTAGCATCAGTTAAGTTATTTGCACAAATATTTTTTTTCTATACATTGGATCATATCAATAATTATCTCATATTTCCACATGGGTTTAAGTAACATGCTTTAAGATAATTATTATTCTTGCCACGCAATGTTCTAACAACACTTCTTATTAAGTTGTAAATTAGACATGTTTTCATGAGGCAAGTGTTTTGAAATTACTGAACTGTTGTTTATTAGAAATATCTTTTTCTACTACTTATTTAAATGTGTTAATGAAAAGACAAAGTGAGACACTGGAAATTGGTTGAACTATCCTAATCAATGCTTATTAATTTTCTTAGCAATTATGTCAGGCTTTAAATTATATCATTTTATTTCTAAAAAGAATAAATGGTCTGGGAAAACATTCTTATACTTTATTCAAGATTCCCTTCTTTATAGTTGCATCTGACTAGATTTCATTGCTGTTGTTAGACTAAATGGTTAGCCTTCCTTTGTGGGGAAATGATACAGCTGTTTAAAATAAATTTTTCAGTTATTTAAAGTGTTCCAATAGTCTGAAAATGTATTTGTATTAAAAGTCTTTCTAATAAATTTTCAGAGTAAAACACTGCAGTTAAAAAATAAATTTAAACATAAAATAGGTATTTTTGGCTTCTTACTATCTGGATATTTAGTAATCATAGAATAATCTATATTGCTCCCAACATTTTCATTACATTTACATCTGTTGTAGCAAAGATTAATAGCATTTCTAGGGCTGGGATTGTGGTTCAGTGGTAGAGCGTTTGCCTTGTGTATGTGAGGCACTGAGGTTGATCCTCAGCACCACATAAAAATAAATAAAATAGAGGTATTGTATTCATATACAACTAAAAATTATAAAAAATATTATTGAAAAAGAAAAATATCATTTCTAAAGTGTATTGTCCTAATTTATTTATAATGTGATAGTCTATTTTATCATTCTCTAATTTCATATTTGCAAATTTGTACTCTTCAAAATTTATTTGGAACCACCAGATCAAAGCGTGGGGCATTGTAAGGGCCCTTCACATGCAGACATGCTTACTGTGGTGAAAATTTTGAGTCACAACAGACGCATGGAACTTCCCAGTTGAGGTGGTAATGCTTTGTTTTTGTTTCAAATCTCAAACCACAAACAGGGGTCTTTTAAATAAATAAATTAAAACTATGTGTTTTGGTTTGGTTTTTGTTTTTGTGTTTTGCTTTTTAAAATTGATGATTTTGGTAGTAAATTCACTGTGAAATGGCCAACATAGTTCTTAAGTGTTGTCTAATTTTCCTAAGCACATGGGGGCTGTGATATGCCTCACAGAAGAAATATGTGTTAGGTAAGCTTTAAAAGGACATTAGTTATAGTGTTATTGACTTGAGTGCAATATTAATATGCCAGCAATTTATATTAAGGTTTTTTTTTTTAACAGAAGCATATATAAAAATAAAGTTATATATTGACTGACT